>NW_020191301.1:0-16709 GCF_002263795.3 Bos taurus
TCACATGACTGATCATGCACTGATCACGTAATTGATCATGAACTGATCACCTGGCTTATCATGCATTCATCATGTGACTGATCATGTGTGATCATGTTTGGTGTCACACACTGATCATGTGCATCTGGAGGCAATGAACAAAGAGCTGAGTAGGCAGAATCATCAGCAGGCTATAATCATGGAACTCAGCTCTGAGAATCATGCTGCTCAGCTGGCAATAATCAAGTAGATGAGCAGGCAGGAATTATGCAGCACAGGTGGCAATTGTCAAGGGTATGACAGGCAGGAATCATACAGCTCAGCTGGCAATTGTCAAGCAGATGAGCAGACAGTAATCACGCAGCTCAGCAGGCCCTGAACACGTGACTGAGCATGCACTGTTCACGTTTGCTGATCACACTACACGCTATCACGTGAAGATCATGCACTGATCACGTGGCTCTCATGCACTGATCACGTGATTGCGCATGCACTGACCACGTAATTGTATGCACAGCTCACGTGGCTATCATGCACTGGATGACGTGGCTGATCATGCACTTATGTGACTGATCATGCACTGATCACGTAGCTATCTTGCACTGATCACTTGGCTGATCATACACTCATCACACGGGACTGATCGTGCACTGATTATGGCGCTATCATGCATTGACTACATGACTCCACATGCACTGATCACGTGGTGACATGCAATGATCACGTGACTGACCATGCACTGATCACGTGACTGATTATGCACTGTTGATCACGTGGCTGATCATGCACTGATCACGTGGCTATCATGCTCTGCTCACGTGGCTGATCATGCAATGATCACGTAGCTACATTGCTGGTCACGTGACTGATCATGCACTGATCACGTGACTGACCAATGCACTGATCACGTGACTGATTATGCACTGATCACGTGGCTGACATGCACTGTTCACAGTAGCTACCATATACTGATTACGTGACTGATCATGCTCAGATCACGTAAATGATCATGCACTGTTCAGTTTGACTATCATGTACTGATCACGTGACTGATCATGCACTGATCACGTGGCTATCATGCACTGCTCACGTGGCTGATCATGCAATGATCACGTAGCAACCATGTACTGGTCACGTGACTGATCATGCACTGATCACGTAGTTAATCCTGCACTGATCAACCTGACTCATCATGCACTGATCACGTGGCTGATCACACACGTATATACGTGACTGATCATGCACTGATCACGTGGATATCATGCAATGATCACGTGTTTGATCATACACTGTTCACGTGTCTGACCATCACTGCTCACGTGGCTGATCATACACTGTTCACATAACTGATCATGCCACTGATCACGTGGATATCATGCACTGATCACGTGGCTGAACAATGCACTGTTCACGTGGCTTATCAAACACCTGTCACGTGACTGATCATGCACTGATCACATGGCACTCATGCACTGCTCACGTGGCCTGATCATACTCCACTCACGTAACTGATCATGCACACATCAGGTGGCTATCATGCACTTCTCAACTGGCTGGTCATGCAATGTTCACGTAGCTACCAATACTGGTCACGTGATGATCATGCACAGATCACGTAAATGATCATGCACTGTTCACGTGACTGATCATGTACTGATCACGTGACTGATCACGCACTTATCACGTGGCTATCATGCACTGCTAATGTGGCTGATCATGAAATTATCACGCAGCTACCATGTGCTGGTCACGTGACTGATCATGCACTGATCACGTGGCTGATCATGCACTGATCACGTGACTGATCAGGCACTGATCACATCACTGATCATGCACTGATCACTGGCTATCATGCACTGATCACTTGGCTGGTCATTACACTTGATCACGCAGCTAACATGTACTGGTCCACGTGTCTGACCATGCACTGATCACGTGGCTGATCATCACTGCTCACGTAACTGATCATGCACTGGTCACGTATTGATCATGCACTGATCACGTGACTGTGCATGCACTGATCACGTGACTGATTATGCACTGATCACGTGGCTGATCATGCACTGATCACGTGGCTATCATGCACTGCTCACGTGGCTGATCATGCACTGATCACGTGGCTATCATGCACTGCTCAAGTGGCTGATCATGCAATGTTCACGTAGCTACCATGTACTGGTCACGTGACTCATCTTGCACTGATCACGTAATTGATCATGCACTGATCACGTGGATGATCATGCACTGATCACGTGACTGACCATGCACTGATCACGTGACTGATTATGCACTGATCACGTGGCTGATCATGCACTGATCACGTGGCTGATCATGCAATGATCACGTAGCTACCATGTACTGGTCACGTGACTGATCATGCACTGATCACGTAATTGATCATGCACTGGTCATGTGGCTGATCATGCACCGATCACGTGGCTGATCAACTCTGCTCACGTAACTGATAATGCACACATCACGTGGCTATCATGCACTTCTCACCTGGCTGGTCATGCAATGTTCAACGTAGCTACCATATACTGGTCTCGTGACTATTATGCTCAGATCACGTAACATGATCATTCACATGTTCAGTTGACTGAACATGTACTGATCACGTGACTGGATCATGCACTGCTCAACGTGGGCTACCATGCACTGCTCACGTGGCTGATCAGCAATGATCACGTAGCAAACCCATGTACTGGTCACGTGACTGATCATGTACTGATCACGTAATTAATCCTGCCACTGATCACCTGACTCATCATGCACTGATCACGTGGCTGATCACACACGTTATTACGTGACTGATCATGCACTGATCACGTGGATAATCATGCACTGATAACGTGTTTTGATCATACACTGTTCACGTGTCTTGACCATGCACTGCTCAACGTGGCTGATCATACACTGTTCACGTAACTGATCATGCACTGATCACGTGGATATCATGCACTGATCACGTGGCTGAACATGCACTGTTCACGTGGCTTATCACACACCTGTCACGTGACTGATCATGCACTGATCAGGTGGCACTCATGCACTGATCACGTGGCTGATCATATTCTGCTCACGTAACTGATCATGCACACATCAGGTGGCTATCATGCACTTCTCACCTGGCTGGTCATGCAATGTTCACGTAGGTACCATATACTGGTCACGTGACTGATCATGCACAGATCACGTCGCTGATCATGCACTGATCACGTGACTGATCATGCACCTGATCACGTGGCAGATCATGGCACTGATCACGTGGCTGATCATGCACTGATCACGTGGACTGATCATGCACTGGTCACGTGACTGATCATGCACTGTTCCGTGACTGATCATGTACTGATCACGTGACTGATCACGCACTGATCACGTGGCTATCATGCACTGCTAACGTGGCTGATCATGAAATTATCACGCAGCTACCATGTGGCTGATTACGTGACTGATCACTGCACTGATTCATGGGGCTGATCATGCACTGATCACGTGACTGATCATGCTCTGATCACGTGACTGATCATGCACTGATCACGTGGCTATCATGCACTGATCACTTGGCTGGTCATACACAGATCACGCAGCTACCATGTACTGGTCACGTGACTGATCATGCACTGATGACGTAATTGATCATGCAGTGATCATGTGGCTGATCTGCACTGATCACTTGACTGTTCATGCACTGATCACGTGACTTATCATGCACTGATCACGTGGCTTCATGCAGTGATCACATGGCTGGCATACAACTGATCACGTGCCTGGTCCATGCACAGATTACATGACTGATCATGCACTTGATCACGTCCACTGATCATGCACTGATCACGTGGCTATCATGCACTACTCACGTGGCTGATCATGCAATGATCATGTAGCTACCATGTACGGTCACGTGACTGAATCATCACACCCACTCAGGTGGACTGATCATGCACTGATCACGTGGCTATCATGCACTGTTCACCGTGGCTGATCATAACACTGATCACCTGCCTGGTCATGCACAGATCACGTGTCTAATCATGAACTGATCACATGGCAATCATTCACTGATCAACCTGGCTGATCAATGCACTGATCACGTGGCTCTCATGCACTGAATCATGTGGCTATATGCACTGATCACGTGGCTGATCACACACATGTATCACGTGACTGATCATGCACTGATCACGTGGCTCTCATGCACTGATCATGTGGCTATCATGCACTGATCACGTGGCTATCATGCACTGATCACGTAGCAACCATGTACTAGTCATGTGACTGATCATGCACTGATCACGTAATTGATCCTGCATTGATCACATGGCTCATCACGCACATGATCGGTGGGCAGATACACACTTATCACGTGACTGATCATATACAGATCACGTAAATAATCATGAAGTGATCACGTGGCTATACTGCACTGATCACGTGGATACATGCACTGATCACGTGGCTATCATGCACTGATCACGTGGCTGATCATGCAATGATCACGTAGCTACCATGCACTGGTCACGTGACTGATCATGCACTGTTCACGTCGCTGATCACACAACCTATCACGTGAATGACCATGCACTGATCACATGGCTTTCATGCACAGATCACGTGATTGCGCAATGCACTGATCACGTTAATTGTATGCACTGCTCACGTGGCTATCATGCCACTGATGACGTGGCTGATTATGCACTGATCATGTGACTGATCATGCACTGATCCACGTAGCTATCTTGCACTGGTCACTTGGCTGATCATACACTCATCACGGACTGATTGTTCACTGATTGGCGGCGCTATATGCATTGACTACATGACTCCACATGCACTGATCACGTGCATGATCATGCACAGATCACGTGACTGACCATGCACTGATCACGTGACTGACCATGCACTGATCACGTGACTGATCAATGCACTATTCACGTGGCTATCATGCACTGATCACTTGGCTGGTCATACACTGCTCACGCAGCTACCATGTACTGGTCACGTGGATGATCATTCACTGATAATGTAATTGATCATGCACTGATCATGTGGCTGATCATGCACTGATCACGTGGCAGATCATACACTGATCACGTGACTGATCATGCAATGATCACGTGACTGATCATGCACTGATCACGTGGCAGATCATACACTGATCACATGACTGATCATGCACTGATCACGTGACTGATCATGCACTGATCACGTGGCTATCATGCACTGATCACTTGGATGGTCATACCACAGCTCACGCAGCTACCATGTACTGGTCACGTGACTGATCATGCACTGATAACGTAATTGATCATGCACTGATCATGTGGCTGATCATGCACTGATCACGTGACTGATCATGCACTGATCACGTGGCTGATCATGCACTGATCACGTGGCTATCATGCACTTATAGCATGGCTGGTCATACACTGATCTTATAGCTACCATGTACCGGTCACGTGAATGATCATACACCCATCAGGTGACTGATCATGCACTGATCCCGTGGCTATCATTCACTGGCCACGAGACTGAAAATGCACTGATCACGTCTAATCATGCACTGATCACATGACTGCCAAAGCACTGATCATGTGTATGATCATACACTAATCATGTGACACATCATGCACTGATCACGTGGCTGATCATGCACTGATACCGTGACTGAGCATGGACTGGTCACATGACTATCATGTAGTGATCACGTGACTTAATGGCGCTGATCATGTGACTGATCATGCGCTGAGCATGTTTGCTATCATACACTGATCATGTGCCTCTGGAGGCAATAAACAAAGAGCTGAGTAGGCACGAATCAAACAGTCAGCAGGCAATAATCATGGAACTCAGCTGTGAGGAATCATGCTGCTCAGCTGGCAATAATCAAGCAGCTGAGCAGGCAGGAATTACGCAGCAGAGCTGGCAATTGTCAAGCAGAAGAGAGGCAGAAATCGTGCAGCTCAGCTGGCAATTGTCAAGCAGATGAGCAGACAGGAATCACGCAGCTCAGCAGGCCCTGATCACGTGACTGAGCATGCACTGTTCACCTGGCTGATCATACACTGATCACGTGATTGATCATGCACTGATCACTTGGATATCATGCACTGATCACGTGGCTGATCATACACTGTTCACGTGTCTGACCATGCACTGATCACGTGGCTGATCATACACTGCTCACGTAACTGATCATGCACTGATCACGTGGCTATCATGCACTGATCACGTGACTGATCATGCACTGGTCACGTGACTGATCATGCCCTGATCAAGTGGCTATCATGTACTGATCACGTGGCTGATCATGTAATGATCATGAAGCTACCATGTACCGGTCACGTGACCGATCATACACCCATCAGGTGACTGATCATGCGCTGATCACGTGGCTATATTGCACTGTTAACGTGGCTGATCATACACTGATCACCTGCCTGGTCATGCACAGATCAGGTGACTAATCATGAACTGATTACGTAGCTATCATGTACTGATCATCTGGCTGATCATGCACTGATCATGTGGCTATCATGCAATGATCACGTGGCTATCATGCACTGATCACGTGGCTGATCATACACTGCTCAGGTAACTGATCATGCACTGTTCACGTGGCTGATCACACACCTGTCACGTGACATATCATGCACTGATCACGTGGCACTCATGCACTGATCACGTGGCTGATCATACTCTGGCTCACGTAACTCATCATGCACACATCACGTGGCTGTCATGCACTGCTCACGTGGGTCGTCAAAGAATGATCACGTAGCTACCATATACTGGTCACGTGACTGATCATGCACAGATCACGTAAATGATAATGCACTGTTCAAATGACTGATCATGTACTGATCACGTGACTGATAATGCGCTGATCATGTGGCTATCATGCTCTGCTCACGTGGCTGATCATGCAAGGATCACGTAGCAACCATGTACTGGTCACGTGACTGATCATGCACTGATCACGTAATTGATCCTGCACTGATCACGTGGCTCATCATGCACTGATCACGTGGCTGATCACACAGGTATCACGTGACTGATCATGCACTGATCACGTGGCTCTCATGCACTGATCATGTGGCTATCATGCACTGATCACGTGGCTGATCACACATGTATCACGTGACTGATCATGCACTGATCACGTGGCTCTCATGCAACTGATCATGTGGCTATCATGCACTGATCACGTGGCTATCATGCACTGATCACGTAGCAACCATGTACTAGTCATGTGACTGATCATGCACTGATCACGTAATTGATCCTGCATTGATCACATGGCTCATCACGCACTGATCCGGTGGCTGATCACACACTTATCACGTGACTGATCATATACAGATCACGTAAATAATCATGAAGTGATCACGTGGCTATCCTGCACTGATCACGTGGCTGATCATGCAATGATCACGTAGCTACCATGCACTGGTCACGTGACTGATCATGCACTGTTCACGTCGCTGATCACACACCTATCACGTGAATGACCATGCACTGATCACATGGCTTTCATGCACAGATCACGTGATTGCGCATGCACTGATCACGTAATTGTATGCACTGCTCACGTGGCTATCATGCACTGATGACGTGGCTGATTATGCACTGATCATGTGACTGATCATGCACTGATCACGTAGCTATCTTGCACTGGTCACTTGGCTGATCATACACTCATCACGGGACTGATCGTTCACTGATTGCGGCGCTATCATGCATTGACTACATGACTCCACATGCACTGATCACGTGCATGATCATGCACAGATCACGTGACTGACCATGCACTGATCACGTGACTGACCATGCACTGATCACGTGACTGATCATGCACTATTCACGTGGCTATCATGCACTGATCACTTGGCTGGTCATACACTGCTCACGCAGCTACCATGTACTGGTCACGTGGCTGATCATTCACTGATAACGTAATTGATCATGCACTGATCATGTGGCTGATCATGCACTGATCACGTGGCAGATCATACACTGATCACGTGACTGATCATGCAATGATCACGTGACTGATCATGCACTGATCACGGGGCAGATCATACACTGATCACATGACTGATCATGCACTGATCACGTGACTGATCATGCACTGATCACGTGGCTATCATGCACTGATCACTTGGATGGTCATACACAGCTCACGCAGCTACCATGTACTGGTCACGTGACTGATCATGCACTGATAACGTAATTGATCATGCACTGATCATGTGGCTGATCATGCACTGATCACGTGACTGATCATGCACTGATCACGTGGCTGATCATGCACTGATCACGTGGCTATCATGCACTTATAGCATGGCTGGTCATACACTGATCTTATAGCTACCATGTACGGGTCACGTGAATGATCATACACCCATCAGGTGACTGATCATGCACTGATCCCGTGGCTATCATTCACTGGCCACGAGACTGAAAATGCACTGATCACGTCTAATCATGCACTGATCACATGACTGCCAAAGCACTGATCATGTGTATGATCATACACTAATCATGTGACACATCATGCACTGATCACGTGGCTGATCATGCACTGATACCGTGACTGAGCATGGACTGGTCACATGACTATCATGTAGGATCACTTGACTTAATGGCGCTGATCATGTGACTGATCATGTGCTGAGCATGTTTGCTATCATACACTGATCATGTGCCTCTGGAGGCAATAAACAAAGAGCTGAGTAGGCACGAATCAAACAGTCAGCAGGCAATAATCATGGAACCCAGCTGTGAGGAATCATGCTGCTCAGCTGGCAATAATCAAGCAGCTGAGCAGGCAGGAATTACGCAGCACAGCTGGCAATTGTCAAGCAGATGAGAGGCAGAAATCGTGCAGCTCAGCTGGCAATTGTCAAGCAGATGAGCAGACAGTAATCACGCAGCTCAGCAGGCCCTGATCACGTGACTGAGCATGCACTGTTCACCTGGCTGATCATACACTGATCACGTGATTGATCATGCACTGATCACTTGGATATCATGCACTGATCACGTGGCTGATCATACACTGTTCACGTGTCTGACCATGCACTGATCACGTGGCTGATCATACACTGCTCACGTAACTGATCATGCACTGATCACGTGGCTATCATGCACTGATCACGTGACTGATCATGCACTGGTCACGTGACTGATCATGCCCTGATCAAGTGGCTATCATGTACTGATCATCTGGCTGATCATGCACTGATCATGTGGCTATCATGCAATGATCACGTGGCTATCATGCACTGATCACGTGGCTGATCATACACTGCTCAGGTAACTGATCATGCACTGTTCACGTGGCTTATCACACACCTGTCACGTGACATATCATGCACTGATCACGTGGCACTCATGCACTGATCACGTGGCTGATCATACTCTGCTCACGTAACTCATCATGCACACATCACGTGGCTATCATGCACTGCTCACGTGGGTCGTCAAAGAATGATCACGAAGCTACCATATACTGGTCACGTGACTGATCATGCACAGATCACGTAAATGACAATGCACGGTTCAAGTGACTGATCATGTACTGATCACGTGACTGATAATGCGCTGATCATGTGGCTATCATGTTCTGCTCACGTGGCTGATCATGCAAGGATCACGTAGCAACCATGTACTGGTCACGTGACTGATCATGCACTGATCACGTAATTGATCCTGCACTGATCACGTGGCTCATCATGCACTGATCACGTGGCTGATCACACAGGTATCACGTGACTGATCATGTACTGATCACGTGGCTCTCATGCACTGATCATGTGGCTATCATGCACTGATCACGTGGCTGATCACACATGTATCACGTGACTGATCATGCACTGATCACGTGGCTCTCATGCACTGATCATGTGGCTATCATGCACTGATCACGTGGCTATCATGCACTGATCACGTAGCAACCATGTACTAGTCATGTGACTGATCATGCACTGATCACGTAATTGATCCTGCATTGATCACATGGCTCATCACGCACTGATCCGGTGGCTGATCACACACTTATCACGTGACTGATCATATACAGATCACGTAAATAATCATGAAGTGATCACGTGGCTATCCTGCACTGATCACGTGGATAACATGCACTGATCACGTGGCTATCATGCACTGATCACGTGGCTGATCATGCAATGATCACCTAGCTACCATGCACTGGTCACATGACTCATCATGCACTGATCAGGTACTGATCATGCACTGATCACGTGACTGATCATGCACAGATCACATGAATGATCATGCACAGATCACGTGACTGATCATGCACTGATCACGTGGCTATCATGCACTGCTCACGTGGCTGATCATGCAATGATCACGCAGCTACCATGTACTGGTCACATGACTGATCATGCACTGATCACGTAATTGATCATGCACTGATCACGTGGCTGATCATGCAATGATCACGCAGCTACCATGCACTGGTCACATGACTCATCATGCACTGTTCAGGTAACTGATCACGCACTGATCACGTGACTGAGCATGCACTGTTCACCTTGCTGATCATACACTGATCACATGATTGATCAAGCACTGATCACTTAGATATCATGCACACATCACGTGGCTAATCATACACTTTTCACGTGGCTGAGCATGCACTGATCCCGTGGCTGATCATACACTGCTCACGTAACTGATCATGCACTGATCACGTAATTGATCATGCACTGATCACGTGGCTGATCATGCAATGATCACGAAGCTACCATGTACTGGTCCCGTGAGTGATCATGCACTGATCACGTAATTGATCATGCACTGATCATGTGGCTGATCATGCACTGAACACGTGACTGATCATGCACTGATCACGTGACTGATCATGCACTGATCACGTGGCTATCATGCACTGCTCACGTGGCTGATCATGCAGTGATCACGCAGCTACCATGTACTGGTTACATGACTGATCATGCACTGATCACGTAATTGATCATGCACTGATCACCTGGCTTATCATGCATTCATCATGTGACTGATCATGTGCTGATCATGTTTGGTGTCACACACTGATCATGTGCATCTGGAAGCAATGAACAAAGAGCTGAATAGGCAGGAATCAGTCAGCAGGCTATAATCATGGAACTCAGCTCTGAGAAATCATGCTGCTCAGCTGGCAATAATCAAGTAGATGAGCAGGCAGGAATTATGCAGCACAGGTGGCAATTGTCAAGGAGATGACAGACAGGAATCGTACAGCTCAGCTGGCAATTGTCAAGCAGATGAGCAGACAGTAATCACGCAGCTCAGCAGGCCCTGAACACGTGACTGAGCATGCACTGTTCACGTCGCTGATCACACACCTATCACGTGAATGATCATGCACTGATCACGTGGCTCTCATGCACTGATCACGTGATTGCGCATGCACTGACCACGTAATTGTATGCACAGCTCACGTGGCTATCATGCACTGATGACGTGGCTGATCATGCACTTATCATGTGACTGATCATGCACTGATCACGTAGCTATCTTGCACTGATCACTTGGCTGATCATACACTCATCACGGGACTGATCGTGCACTGATTATGGCGCTATCATGCATTGACTACATGACTCCACATGCACTGATCACGTGGATGAACATGCACTGATCACGTGACTGACCATGCACTGATCACGTGACTGATTATGCACTGATCACGTGGCTGATCATGCACTGATCACGTGGCTATCATGCTCTGCTCACCTGGCTGATCATGCAATGATCACGTAGCTACCATGTGCTGGTCACGTGACTGATCATGCACTGATCACGTGACTGACCATGCACTGATCACGTGACTCATTATGCACTGATCACGTGGCTGATCATGCACTGTTCACGTAGCTACCATATACTGATTACGTGACTGATCATGCTCAGATCACGTAAATGATCATGCACTGTTCAGTTGACTGGTCATGTACTGATCACGTGACTGATCATGCACTGATCACGTGGCTATCATGCACTGCTCACGTGGCTGATCATGCAATGATCACGTAGCAACCATGTACTGGTCACGTGACTGATCATGCACTGATCACGTAGTTAATCCTGCACTGATCACCTGACTCATCATGCACTGATCACGTGGCTGATCACACACGTATATACGTGACTGATCATGCACTGATCACGTGGCTGATCATACACTGTTCACATAACTGATCATGCACTGATCACGTGGATACCATGCACTGATCACGTGGCTGAACATGCACTGTTCACGTGGCTTATCACACACCTGTCACGTGACTGATCATGCACTGATCACGTGGCACTCATGCACTGCTCACGTGGCTGATCATACTCCACTCACGTAACTGATCATGCACACATCAGGTGGCTATCATGCACTTCTCAACTGGCTGGTCATGCAATGTTCACGTAGCTACCATATACTGGTCACGTGACTGATCATGTACTGATCACGTGACTGATCACGCACTGATCACGTGGCTATCATGCACTGCTAATGTGGCTGATCATGAAATTATCACGCAGCTACCATGTGCTGGTCACGTGACTGATCATGCACTGATCACGTGGCTGATCATGCACTGATCACGTGACTGATCAGGCACTGATCACATCACTGATCATGCACTGATCACGTGGCTATCATGCACTGATCACTTGGCTGGTCATACACTGATCACGCAGCTAACATGTACTGGTCACGTGTCTGACCATGCACTGATCACGTGGCTGATCATACACTGCTCACGTAACTGATCATGCACTGGTCACGTAATTGATCATGCACTGATCACGTGACTGTCCATGCACTGATCACGTGACTGATTATGCACTGATCACGTGGCTGATCATGCACTGATCACGTGGCTATCATGCACTGCTCACGTGGCTGATCATGCACTGATCACGTGGCTATCATGCACTGCTCACGTGGCTGATCATGCAATGATCACGTAGCTACCATGTACTGGTCACGTGACTCATCTTGCACTGATCACGTAATTGATCATGCACTGATCACGTGGATGATCATGCACTGATCACGTGACTGACCATGCACTGATCACGTGACTGATTATGCACTGATCACGTGGCTGATCATGCACTGATCACGTGGCTGATCATGCAATGATCACGTAGCTACCATGTACTGGTCACGTGACTGATCATGCACTGATCACGTAATTGATCATGCACTGGTCATGTGGCTGATCATGCACCGATCACGTGGCTGATCATACTCTGCTCACGTAACTGATAATGCACACATCACGTGGCTATCATGCACTTCTCACCTGGCTGGTCATGCAATGTTCACGTAGCTACCATATACTGGTCTCGTGACTGATCATGCTCAGATCACGTAAATGATCATTCACTGTTCAGTTGACTGAACATGTACTGATCACGTGACTGATCATGCACTGCTCACGTGGCTACCATGCACTGCTCACGTGGCTGATCATGCAATGATCACGTAGCAACCATGTACTGGTCACGTGACTGATCATGCACTGATCACGTAATTAATCCTGCACTGATCACCTGACTCATCATGCACTGATCACGTGGCTGATCACACACGTATTACGTGACTGATCATGCACTGATCACGCAGATATCATGCACTGATCACGTGTTTGATCATACACTGTTCACGTGTCTGACCATGCACTGCTCACGTGGCTGATCATACACTGTTCACGTAACTGATCATGCACTGATCACGTGGCTGAACATGCACTGTTCACGTGGCTTATCACACACCTGTCACGTGACTGATCATGCACTGATCAGGTGGCACTCATACACTGATCACGTGGCTGATCATATTCTGCTCACGTAACTGATCATGCACACATCAGGTGGCTATCATGCACTTCTCACCTGGCTGGTCATGCAATGTTCACGTAGCTACCATATACTGGTCACGTGACTGATCATGCACTGATCACGTGGCAGATCATGCACTGATCACGTGGCTGATCATGCACTGATCACGTGACTGATCATGCACTGGTCACGTGACTGATCATGCACTGGTCACGTGACTGATCATGTACTGATCACGTGACTGATCACGCACTGATCACGTGGCTATCATGCACTGCTAACGTGGCTGATCATGAAATTATCACGCAGCTACCATGTGCTGATTACGTGACTGATCATGCACTGATCACGGGGCTGATCATGCACTGATCACGTGACTGATCATGCTCTGATCACGTGACTGATCATGCACTGATCACGTGGCTATCATGCACTGATCACTTGGCTGGTCATACACAGATCACGCAGCTACCATGTACTGGTCACGTGACTGATCATGCACTGATGACGTAATTGATCATGCAGTGATCATGTGGCTGATCATGCACTGATCACTTGACTGTTCATGCACTGATCACGTGGCTATCATGCAGTGATCACATGGCTGGTCATACACTGATCACGTGCCTGGTCATGCACAGATTACATGACTGATCATGCACTGATCACGTCACTGATCATGCACTGATCACGTGGCTATCATGCACTACTCACGTGGCTGATCATGCAATGATCATGTAGCTACCATGTACCGGTCACGTGACTGATCATACACCCATCAGGTGACTGATCATGCACTGATCACGTGGCTATCATGCACTGTTCACGTGGCTGATCATACACTGATCACCTGCCTGGTCATGCACAGATCACGTGTCTAATCATGAACTGATCACATGGCAATCATTCACTGATCACCTGGCTGATCATGCACTGATCACGTGGCTATCATGCAATGATCACGTGGCTATCATGCACTGATCACGTGGCTGATCATGCACTGATACCGGGACTGAGCATGGACTGATCACATGACTATCATGTAGTGATCACGTGACTTAATGGCGCTGACCATGTGACTGATCATGCGCTGAGCATGTTTGGTATCATACACTGATCATGTGCCTCTGGAGGCAAAAAACAAAGAGCTGAGTAGGCACGAATCAAACAGTCAGCAGGTAGTAATCATGGAACTCAGGTGTGAGGAATCATGCTGCTCAGCTGGCAATAATCAAGCAGCTGAGCAGGCAGGAATTACACAGCACAGCTGGCAATTGTCAAGCAGATGACAGGCAGGAATCATGCAGCTCAGCTGGCAATTGTCAAGCAGATGAGCAGACATTAATCACGCAGCTCAGCAGGCCCTGATCACGTGACTGAGCATGCACTGTTCACCTGGCTGATCATACACTGATCACATGATTGATCAAGCACTGATCACTTAGATATCATGCACTCATCACGTGGCTAATCATACACTGTTCACGTGTCTGAGCATGCACTGATCACGTGACTGATCATGCACTGATCACGTGGCTGATCATGCAATGATCACGTAGCTACCATGTACTGGTCCCGTGAGTGATCATGCACTGATCACGTAATTGATCATGCACTGATCACGTGGCTGATCATGCACTGAACACGTGACTGATCATGCACTGATCACGTGACTGATCATGCACTGATCACGTGGCTATCATGCACTGCTCACGTGGCTGATCATGCAGTGATCACGCAGCTACCATGTACTGGTCACATGACTGATCATGCACTGATCACGTAATTGATCATGAACTGATCACCTGGCTTATCATGCATTCATCATGTGACTGATCATGTGCTGATCATGTTTGGTGTCACACACTGATCATGTGCATCTGGAGGCAATGAACAAAGAGCTGAGTAGGCAGGAATCAGTCAGCAGGCTATAATCATGGAACTCAGCTCTGAGAAATCATGCTGCTCAGCTGGCAATAATCAAGTAGATGAGCAGGCAGGAATTATGCAGCACAGGTGGCAATTGTCAAGGGTATGACAGGCAGGAATCATACAGCTCAGCTGGCAATTGTCAAGCAGATGAGCAGACAGTAATCACGCAGCTCAGCAGGCCCTGAACACGTGACTGAGCATGCACTGTTTCACGTCGCTGATCACACACCTATCACGTGAATGATCATGCACTGAATCACGTGGCTCTCATGCACTGATCACGTGATTGCGGCATGCACTGACCACGTAATTGTATGCAGCAGCTCACGTGGCTATCATGCACTGATGACGTGGCTGATTCATGCACTTATCATGTGACTGATCATGCACTGATCACGTAGCTATCTTGCACTGATCACTTGGCTGATCATACACTCATCACGGGACTGATCGTGCACTGATTATGGCGCTATCATGCATTGACTACATGACTCATCATGCACTGATCACGTGGATGAACATGCACTGATCACGTGACTGACCATTGCAACTGATCACGTGACTGATAACTGCCACCTGATCAACGTTGGGCTGAATCATGCACTGATCAGCGTGGGCTTAATCATGCTCTGCTTCACGTGGCTGATTCAATGGCAAATTGATCACGTACATGTGCTCGATCACGGGACGGATCAATATGCACTGGCTCCGGTTGACTGCCATGGCACTGATCACGTGCACTGCATTCACGTGACTGATTATGCACTGATCACGTGGCTGATCATGCACTGTTCACGTAGCTACCATATACTGATTACGTGACTGATCATGCTCAGATCACGTAAATGATCATGCACTGTTCAGTGACTGATCATGTACTGATCACGTGACTGATCATGCACTGATCACGTGGCTATCAT
>NW_020191302.1:0-21556 GCF_002263795.3 Bos taurus
ATGCACTGATGAACTGGGCTGATCATGCACTGATCACAAGCTATCTTCACTGATCACTTGGCTGATCATTAGCACTCATCACGGGTACGTATTCTGCTGATCAAGTGCACTGATCATTCTGTATTTGGTCGTTGAAGGTTGAATTTCATGCTATTGTTCTATCATGACTCCGAGATAGGAGGTCTTTGTCAACAAGATGGTGTAATGATGTCTATTTGGCACTGTACTTCATCTTGTGATTCTGACACATGGTCATTCTGGCAGTCACAGGTTGCTTATCATTCACTCTAAATAGACATCAGTGGCTGGATCATGCACTGAATCACGTAATTGATCATTTCACTGATCCATTTGGCTGATCATACACTGATCACGTGACTGATCATGCACTGGTCACGTGACTGATCATGCACTGATCACGTGGCTATCATGCACTGATCACTTGGCTGGTCATACACTGATCACATGACTGATCATGCACTGTTCACGTGACTGATCATGTACTGATCACGTGACTGATCATGCACTGATCACATAATTGATCATGCACTATCACGTGGCTGACATGCAATGATCACGTGACTGACCATAGCACTGATCACGTGACTGATCATCTACTGATCAGTTGGCTATCATGCACTGATACTTGGCTGATCATACACTGATCACTGACTGATAATGCACTGATCATCTGGCTATCATGCACTCATTACCTGGCTATCGTGCACTGATCACGTGGTTGATCATGCACTGATACCGTGACTGAGCATGGACTGATCACATGACTATCATGTAGTGATCACGTGACTTAATGGCTCTGATCATGTGACTGATCATGCGCTGATCATGTTTGTTATCATACACTGATCATGTGCCTCTGGAGGCAATAAACAAAGAGTGAGTAGGCACGAATCAAACAGTCAGCAGGCAATAATCATGGAACTCAGGTGTGAGGAATCATGCTGCTCAGCTGGCAATAATCAAGCAGCTGAGCAGGCAGGAATTACGCAGCACAGCTGGCAATTGTCAAGCAGATGACAGGCAGGGAATCGTGCAGCTCAAATGGCAATTGTCAAGCAGATGAGCAGACAGTAATCACGCAGCTCAGCAGGCCCTGATCACGTGACTGAGCATGCACTGTTCACGTGGCTGATCGCATACACAGATCACGTGATTGATCATGCACTGATCACGTGGCTATCATGCACTGATCACGTGCTGATCATGCAATGATCACGTAGCTACATGTACTGGTCACGTGACTGATCATGCACTGATCACGTAATTAATCATGCACTGATCACGTGACTGATCATGCACTGATCATGTGAATATCATGCACTGCTACTTGGCTGATCATGCAATGATCACGCAGCTACCATGTACTGGTCACGTGACTGATCATGCACTGTACGTAATTGATCATGCACTGATCATGTGGCTATCATGCACTGATCACGTGACTGATCATGCACTGATCACGTGACTGATCATGCACTGATCACGTGGCTATCATGCACTGATCACTTGCTGGTCATACACTGATTCACGCAGCTACCATGTACTGGTCACGTGATGGATCATGCACTGATGACGTAATTTATCATTGCACTGATCATGTGGCTGATATGCACTGATCACTTGACTGATCATGCACTGATCACTTGGCTGATCATGCACTGATCACGTGGCTATCATGCACTTCTCACCTGGCTGGTCATACACTGATCTTATAGCTACCATATACCGGTCATGTGAATGATCATACACCATCAGGTTTACTGATCATGCATGATCACGTGACTGATCATGCAGTGATCACGTGGCTATCGTGCACTACTCACGTGGCTGATCATGCAATGATCATGTAGCTACCATGTACAGGTCACGTGAATGATCATACACCCATCAGGTGACTGATCATGCACTGATCACGTAATTGATCATTCACTGATCAGGTGACTTATCATGCACTGTTCACGTGACTGATCATGCACTGATCACGTGACTGATCATGCACTGATCTCGTTGCTATCATGCACGGTTCACATGGCTGATCATTCAATGATCACGTAGCTACCATGTACTGGTCACGTTACTATCATGCACTGATCACGTAATTGATCATGCACTGATCAGTGGCTGATCATACACTGATCACGTGACTGATCATGCACTGATCACGTGCTGATCATGCAATGATCACGTAGCTACCATGCACTGGTCACGTGACTGATCAGGCACTGATCACGTTATTGATCATGCACTGATCACGTGGCTGATCATGCACTATTCACGTGACTGTTCATGCACTGATCACGTGGCTGATCATGCACTGATCACGTGACTGATCATGGACACATCACGTGGCTATCATGCACTGCTCACGTGGCTGGTCATGCAATGATCACGTAGCTACCATATACTGGTCACGCGACTGGTCATGCACAGATCACGTAAATGATCATGCACTCTTCCCGTGACTGATCATGTACTGATCACGCACTGATCACGTGGCTATCATGCTCTCCTCACGTGGGTGATCATGCACTGATCATGTGACTGATCATGCACTGATCACGTCTATATCATGCACTGATCACATGACTGCCCATGCATTTGATCACGTGGATGAACATACACTGATCATGTGACAGATCATTGCAGTGATCACGTGGCTATCATGCACTGATCAAGTGGCTGATCATACTCTGCTCCTGAAACTGATCATGCACTGATCACTTGACTGATCATGAACTGATCACGTGGCTGATCATGCACTGATCTCGGGACTATCATGCACTGATCACTTGGCTGGTCTACACTGGTCACATGCCGGGTCATGCACAGATTACGAACTGATCATGAACTGATCAGTGACTGATCATGCACTGATCATGTGGGTTTATCATGCAGTACTCACGTGGCTGATCATGCAATGGATCATGTAGCTACCATGTACCTGTCACGTGACTGATCATACACCCATCAGGTGAATGATCATGCACTGATCACGTGGCTATCATGCACTGTTTCACGTGGCTGATCATACATGATCACCTGCTCGTCATTAACATCACGTGATTAATATGAACTGATCACGTAGCTATCATGCACTGATCACCTGGGCTGATCATGCACTGATCACGTGGCTATCATGCAATGATCAACGTGGCTATCATGCACTACTCACGTGGCTGATCATGCAATGATCATGTAGCTACCATGTACCGGTCACGTGA
This sequence comes from Bos taurus, assembly GCF_002263795.3. Classification (NCBI taxonomy): domain Eukaryota; kingdom Metazoa; phylum Chordata; class Mammalia; order Artiodactyla; family Bovidae; genus Bos; species Bos taurus. The sequence goes on from NW_020191302.1 coordinate 3,243, forward strand.
CTGATCATACATTTATCAGGTGACTAATCATGCACTGATCCACTGCTATCATGCTCTGTTCACGTGCTGATTATGCACTGATACCTGTTGTGGTCATGCAGAGTCACGTGGACTAATTCATGAACTGATCACGTAACTATCATGCACTGATCACCTGGCTGATTCATGCACTAATCACGTGTCTATCATGCAATGATCACGTAGCTATCATGCACTGATAACGTGGCTGATCAAGCACTGATTACCGTGACTGAGCATGGACTGATCACATGACTATCATGTAGTGATCACTGTGACTTAATGGCGCTGATCATGTGACTGATCATGCGCTGATCATGTTTGCTATCATACACTGATCTTGTGCCTCTGGAGGCAATAAACAAAGAGCTGAGTAGGCACGAATCAAACAGTCAGCAGGCAATAATCATGGAAACTCAGCTGTGAGGGAATCTTGGCTGCTCAGCTGGCAGTAATCAAGCAGCTGAGCAGGCAGGAATCTCACGGCTCAGCTGACAAATTGTCAAGCAGATGACAGGCAGGAATCGTGCAGCTCAGCTGGCAATTGTCAAGCAGATGAGCAGACAGTAATCACGCAGCTCAGCAGGCCCTGATCACGTGACTGAGCATGCCCTGTTCACGTGGCTGATCATACACTGATCACGAGTTTGATCATGCACTGATCACTTGGATATCATGCACTGATCACCGTGGCTGATCATACACTGTTCATGTGTCTGACCATGCACTGCTCACGTGGCTGATCATACACTGCTCACGTAAGTGACCATGCACTGATCACGTGGCTATCATGCACTGATCACGTGGCTGAACATGCACTGATCACGTGGCTGATCACACACGTATCAAGTGACTGATCATGCACTGATCAAGTGGCTATCATGCACTGATCACGTGGCTATCATGCACTGATCACATGGCTGATCATGCAATGATCACGTAGCTACCATGTACTGACAACGTGACTGATCATGCACTGTTCAGTTGGCTATCATGCACTGATTACTTGGCTGATCATACACTGATCATGTGACTGATAATGCACTGATCATCTGGCTATCGTGCACTCATTACCTGGCTATCGTGCACTGATCACATGGTTGACCAAACACTGATCACGTGACTGATCATGCACTGATCACGTCTATATCATGCACTGATCACATGACTGCCCATACACTGAACACGTGGATGATCATACACTGATCATGTGACAGATCATGCAGTGATCACGTGGCTATCATGCACTGATCAAGTGGCTGATCATACTCTGCTCCCGAAACTGATCATGCACTGATCACGTGGCTGAACATGCACTGTTCAGGTGGCTGATCACACACCTTTCACGTGTCTGATCATGCACTGATCACGTGGCACTGATGCAATGATCACGTGGCTGATCATACTCTGCTCACGTCACTGATCATGCACACATCACGTGGCTATCATGCACTGCTCACGTGGCTGGTCATGCAATGCTCACGTAGCTACCATGTACTGTTCACGTGACTGATCATGCACAGACCACGTAAATGATCATGCAATGTTCACGTGACTGATCATGTACTGAACACGTGACTGATCATGCACTGATCACGTGGCTCATCATGCACTCATCACGTGGCTGATCACACACGTAAGACGTGAGTGATCATGCACTGATCACGTGGCTATCATGCACTGATCACGTGGTTATCGTGCACTAATCGCGTGGATATCATGCACTGATCACGTGCGCTGATCACACACGTATCACGTGACTAATCATGCACTGATCACGTGTATATCATGCACTGATCACATGACTGCCCATGAATTGAACACGTGGATGATCATACACTGATAATGTGACAGATCAGGCAGTGATCACGTGGCTGATCATGCAATGATCACGTAGCTCCCATGTACTGGTCACGTGAGTGATCATGCTCTGATCACGTAATTGATCATGCACTGATCAGGTGACTTATCATGCACTGTTCACGTGACTGATCATGCACTGATCACGTGACTGATCATGCACTGATCTCGTGGCTATCATGCACGGCTCACGTGGCTGATCATGCAATGATCACGTAGCTCCCATGTACTGGTCACGTGACTGATCATGCACTGATCATGTAATTGATCATGCACTGATCATGTGGCTGATAATGCAGTGATCACGTGGCTGATCATACACTGATCACGTGACTGATCATGCACTGATCTAGTGGCTATCATGCACGGCTCACGTGGCTGATCATGCAATGATCACGTAGCTCCCATGTACTGGTCACGTGACTGATCATGCACTGATCATGTAATTGATCATGCACTGATCATGTGGCTGATAATGCAGTGATCACGTGGCTGATCATACACTGATCACATGACTGATCATACACTGATCACGTGACTGATCATGCACTGATCACGTGTCTATCATGCACTGATCACGTGGCTGATCATGCAATGATCACGTAGCTACCATGTACTGGTCACGTGACTGATCATGCACTGATCACGTAACTGATCATGCACTGATCACGTGACTGATCATACACTGATCACGTGGCTGATCATGCACTGATCACTTGGCTATCATACATTGCTCACGTGGCTGATCATGCAGTGATCACGCAGCTACGATGTACTAGTCACATGACTGATCATGCACTGATCACGTAATTGATCATGCACTGATCACCTGGCTTTTCATGCATTGATCATGTGACTGATCATGTGCTGATCATGTTTGGTGTCATACACTGATCATGTGCCTCTGGAGGCAATGAACAAAGAGCTGAATAGGCAGGAATCAGTGAGCAGGCAATAATCATGGAACTCAGCTCTGAGAAATCATGCTGCTCAGCTGGCAATAATCACGTAGATGAGCAGGCAGGAATTACGCAGCACAGGTGGGAATTGTCAAGGAGATGACAGGCAGGAATCGTGCAGTTCAGCTGGCAATTGTCAAGCAGGTGAGCAGACAGTAATCACGCAGCTCAGCAGGCCCTGATCACGTGACTGAGCATGCACTGTTCACGTGGCTGATCACTCACCTATCACGTGAATGATCATGCACTGATCACGTGGCTCTCATGCACTGATCACGTGATTGCGCATGCACTGATCACGTAATTGTATGCACTGATCACGTGGCTATCATGCACTGATGACGTGGCTGATCATGCACTGATCATGTGACTGATAATGCACTGATCACGTAGGTATCTTGCACTGATCACTTGGCTGATCATACACGCATCACAGGAATGATCGTGCACTGATCACGGCGCTATCATGCATTGATTACATGACTCCACATGCACTGATCACGTGACTGACCATGCACTGATCACGTGACTGATCATGCACTGATCAGTTGGCTATCATGCACTGATTACTTGGCTGATCATACAATGATGAAGTGACTGCTAATGCACTGATCATCTGGCTATCAAGCACTCATTACCTGGTTATCGTGCACTGATCACATGGTTGATCATACACTGATCACCAGATTGATCATGCACTGATCACGTCTATATCATGCACTGATCACATGACTGCCCATGCATTGATCACGTGGATGAACATACACTGATCATGTGACAGATCATGCAGTGATCACGTGGCTATCATGCACTGATCAAGTGGCTGATCATACTCTGCTCCTGAAACTGATCATGCACTGATCACGTGACTGATCATGCACTGATCACGTGGCTGATCATGCACTGATCTCGAGACTATCATGCACTGATCACTTGGCTGGTCATACACTGGTCACATGCCGGGTCATGCACAGATTACATGACTGATCATGTACTGATCACGTGACTGATCATGCACTGATCATGTGGTTATCATGCAGTACTCACGTGGCTGATCATGCAATGATCATGTAGCTACCATGTACCTGTCACGTGACTGATCATACACCCATCAGGTGAATGATCATGCACTGATCACGTGGCTATCATGCACTGTTCACGTGGCTGATCATACACTGATCACCTGCCTCGTCTTTAACACATCACGTGACTAATCATGAACTGATCACGTAGCTATCATGCACTGTTTACGTGGCTGATCACACATGTCACGTTTCTGATCATGCCCTGATCACGTGGCACTCATACACTGATCACGTGGCTGATCATACTCCTCTCACGTCACTGATCATGCAAATATCACGTGGCTATCATGCACTGCTCACGTGGCTGGTCATGCAATACTCACATAGCTACCATATACTGGTCACGTGACTGATCATGCAGAGACCACGTAAATGATCATGCACTGTTCACGTGACTGATCATGTACTGATCACGTGACTGATCATGCACTGATCACACGGCTATCATTCACTGCTCACGTAGCTGATCATGCAATGATCACGTAGCAACCATGTACTGGTCACGTGACTGATCATGAACTGATCACGTAAATTGATCCTGCACTGATCACGTGGTTCATCATGCACTCAACACGAGGCTAATCACACACGTAACACGTGACTGATCATGCACTGATCAAGTGGCTATCATGCACTGATCAGGTTGCTATCATGCACTAATCACGTGGATATCATGCACTGATCACGTGGCTGATCACACACGTATCACGTGACTGATCATGCACTGATCAAGTGGCTATCATGCACTGATCACGTGGCTATCATGCACTGATCACATGGCTGATCATGCAATGATCACGTAGCTACCATGTACTGACAACGTGACTGATCATGCACTGTTCAGTTGGCTATCATGCACTGATTACTTGGCTGATCATACACTGATCATGTTACTGATAATGCACTGATCATCTGGCTATCATGCACTCATTACCTGGCTATCGTGCACTGATCACATGGTTGACCAAACACTGATCACGTGACTGATCATGCACTGATCACATCTATATCATGCACTGATCACATGACTGCCCATACACTGAACACGTGGAAGATCATACACTGATCATGTGACAGATCATGCAGTGATCACGTGGCTATCATGCACTGATCAAGTGGCTGATCATACTCTGCTCCCGAAACTGATCATGCACTGATCACGTGGCTGAACATGCACTGTTCAGGTGGCTGATCACACACCTTTCACGTGTCTGATCATGCACTGATCACGTGGCACTGATGCAATGATCACGTGGCTGATCATACTCTGCTCACGTCACTGATCATGCACACATCACGTGGCTATCATGCACTGCTCACGTGGCTGGTCATGCAATGCTCACGTAGCTACCATGTACTGTTCACGTGACTGATCATGCACAGACCACGTAAATGATCATGCAATGTTCACGTGACTGATCATGTACTGAACACGTGACTGATCATGCACTGATCACGTGGCTCATCATGCACTCATCACGTGGCTGATCACACACGTAAGACGTGACTGATCATGCACTGATCACGTGACTGATCATGCACTGATCACGTCTATATCATGCACTGATCACATGACTGCCCATGAACTGAACACATGGATGATCATACACTGATAATGTGACAGATCAGGCAGTGATCACGTGGCTGATCATGCAATGATCACGTAGCTCCCATGTACTGGTCACGTGAGTGATCATGCTCTGATCACGTAATTGATCATGCACTGATCAGGTGACTTATCATGCACTGTTCACGTGACTGATCATGCACTGATCTCGTGGCTATCATGCACGGCTCACGTGGCTGATCATGCAATGATCACGTAGCTCCCATGTACTGTTCACGTGACTGATCATGCACTGATCACGTAATTGATCATGCACTGATCGTGTGGCTGATAATGCAGTGATCACTTGGCTGATCATACACTTATCACATGACTGATCATGCACTGATCACGTGACTGATCATGCACTGATCTCGTGGCTATAATGCACTGATCACTTGGCTGTTCATACACTGATCACGTGCCTGGTCATGCACAGATTACGTGACTGATCATGTACTGATCACGTGACTGATCATGCACTGATCACGTGGCTATCATGCACTACTCACGTGGCTGATCATGCAATGATCATGTAGGTATCATTCACTGTTCACATGGCTGATCATACACTGATCACCTGCCTGGTCATGCCCAGATCACGTGACTAATCATGAACTGATCACGTAGCTATCATGCACTGATCACCTGGCTGATCATGCACTGATCACGTGGCTATCCTGCAATGATCACGTGGCTATCATGCACTGATCACCTGGCTTATCATGCACTGCTCACGTGGCTCGTCATGCAATGATCACATAGCTACCATATACTGGTCACGTGACTGATCATGCACAGATCACCTAAATTATCATGCACTGTTCACATGACTGATCATGTACAGATCACGTGACTGATCATGCACTGATCACGTGGCTGTCACGCACTGCTCACGTGGCTGATCATGCAATGATCACGTAGCAGCCATATACTGGTCACGTGACTGATCATGCACAGATCACGTAACTGATCCTGCACTGATCACGTGGCTGTCACGCACTGCTCACGTGGCTGATCATGCAATGATCACGTAGCAGCCATATACTGGTCACGTGACTGATCATGCACAGATTACGTGACTGTTCACGCACGGATCACTTGACTGATCATGCACTGATCACGTGGCTATAATGCAATGATCACATGGCTGATCATACACTGTTCACGTGTATGGCCATGCACAGAACACGTGAATAATCATGAACTGATCACGTGGCTATAAATCACTGATCATGTGGAAATCATGCACTGATTACGTGCCTGTCATGCACAGATCACTGACTAATCATGAACTGATCACGTAGGTATCATGCACTGATCACGTGGCTGATCATGCAATGATCACGTAGCTACCATGTACTGGTCACGTGAGTGATCATGCACTGATCACCTGGCTATCATGCACTGATAACTTGGCTATCATGCACTGATCACGTGTCTGATCATGCACTCATCACGTGGCTGATAATACACTGCTCATGTAGTTGATCATGCACTGGTCACGTGTCTATCATGCAGTGCTCCCGTGGCTGATCCTGCAATGATCACGTAGCTAACATGTACTGGTCACGGGACTGACCATGCAATGGTAACGTAATTGATCATGCACTGATCACGTGACTGATCATGCACTGATCATGTGACTGATCATGCACTGATCACGTGGTTATCATTCACTGCTAACGTGGCTGATCATACAATGATCACATAGCTACCATGTACTGGTCACGTGACTGATCATGCACTGATCACGTAATTGATCATGCACTGACCACGTGGTTGATCATACACTGATCACGTGACTGATCATGCACTGTTCACGTGACTGATCATGCACTGATCACGTGGCTATCATGCACTGACCACGTGGCTGATCATACACTGTTCACGTGCCTTGTCATGCACAGATCACGTGATTACTCATGAAGTGATCACGTGGCTATCATGCACTGATCACGTGGCTTATCATACACTGATCACGTGCCTGGTCATGAACAGATCACGTGACTACTCATGAAGTGATCACGTGACTATCATGCACTGATCACGTGGCTATCATGCACAGATCACGTGGCTGATCATGCAATGATCAGGAGGCTACCATGTACTAGAACGTGACTGATAATGCACTGACCACGTAATTGATCATGCACTGATAACGTGGCTGATCATGCACTGATCACGTGGCTATCATGCACTGCTCACGGGGCTGATCATGCAATGATCACGCAGCTACCATGTACTGGTCACATGACTGATCATGGACTGATCACGTAGTTGATCATGCACTGATCACTTGGCTTATTATGCATTGATCATGTGACTCATCATGTGCTGATCATATTTGTTGTCATACACTGATCATGTGCCTCTGGAAGCAATGAACAAAGAGCTGAGTAGGCAGGAATCAGTCCGCAGGCAATAATCACGGAACTCAGCTCTGAGAAATCATGTTGCTCAGCTGGCAATAATCAAGTAGATGAGCAGGCAGGAATAACGCAGCACAGGTGGCAATTGTCAAGGAGATGACAGGCAGGAATCGTGCAGCTCAGCTGGCAATTGTCAAGCAGATGAGCAGGCAGTAATCACGCAGCTCAGCAGGCCCTGATCACGTGACTGAGCACGCACTGTTCACGTGGCTGATCACACACCTATCACGTGAATGATCATGAACTGATCACGTGATTGTGCATGCACTGATCATGTAATTTTATGCACTGATCTCGTGGCTATCATGTACGGCTCACGTGGCTGATCATGGTATGATCACGTAGCTACCATGTACTGGTCACGTGACTGATCATGCACTGATAATGTGGCTAATATTGCACTGATCACGTGGCTGATCATACACTGATCACGTGATTGATCATGCACTGATCACATGACTATCATGCACTGATCACGTTGCTGGTCATACACTGATCACGTGCCTGGTCATGCACAGATTACATGACTGATCATGAAGTGATCATGTGGCTATCATGCACTGATCACGTGGCTATCATGCACTGATCACGTGGCTGATCACACACGTATCACGTGACTCATCATGCACTGATCATGTGTCTATCATGCACTGATCACGTGGCTGATCATGCAATGATCCCGTAGCTACCATGTACTGGTCTCGTGACTGATCATGCACTGATCACGTAACTGATCATGCACTGATCACGTGACTGATCATACACTGATCACGTGGCTGATCATGCACTGATCACTTGGCTATCATACATTGCTCACGTGGCTGATCATGCAATGATCACGCAGCTACGATATACTAGTCACATGACTGTTCATGCACTGATCACGTAATTGATCATGCACTGATCACCTGGCTTTTCATGCATTGATCATGTGACTGATCATGTGCTGATCATGTTTGGTGTCATACACTGATCATGTGCCTCTGGAGGCAATGAACAAAGAGCTGAAAAGCAGGAATCAGTGAGCAGGCAATAATCATGGAACTCAGCTCTGAGAAATCATGCTGCTCAGCTGGAAATAATCACGTAGATGAGCAGGCAGGAATTAAGCAGCACAGGTGGGAATTGTCAAGGAGATGACAGGCAGGAATCGTGCAGTTCAGCTGGCAATTGTCAAGCAGATGAGCAGACAGTAATCACGCAGCTCAGCAGGCCCTGATCACGTGACTGAGCATGCACTGTTCACGTGGCTGATCACTCACCTATCACTTGAATGATCATGCACTGATCACGTGGCTCTCATGCACTGATCACGTGATTGCGCATGCACTGATCACGTAATTGTATGCACTGATCACGTGGCTATCATGCACTGATGACGTGGCTGATCATGCACTGATCATGTGACTGATAATGCACTGATCACGTAGGTATCTTGCACTGATCACTTGGCTGATCATACACGCATCACAGGAATGATCGTGCACTGATCACGGCTCTATCATGCATTGATTACATGACTCCACATGCACTGATCACGTGACTGACCATGCACTGATCACGTGACTGATCATGCACTGATCAGTTGGCTATCATGCACTGATTACTTGGATGATCATACAATGATCAAGTGACTGCTAATGCACTGATCATCTGGCTATCAAGCACTCAGTACCTGGTTATCGTGCACTGATCACATGGTTGATCATACACTGATCACCAGACTGATCATGCACTGATCACGTCTATATCATGCACTGATCACATGACTGCCCATGCATTGATCTCGTTGATGAACATACACTGATCATGTGACAGATCATGCAGTGATCACGTGGCTATCATGCACTGATCAAGTGGCTAATCATACTCTGCTCCTGAAACTGATCATGCACTGATCACGTGACTGATCATGCACTGATCACGTGGCTGATCATGCACTGATCTCGAGACTATCATGCACTGATCACTTGGCTGGTCATACACTGGTCACATGCCGGGTCATGCACAGATTACATGACTGATCATGAACTGATCACGTGACTGATCATGCACTGATCATGTGGTTATCATGCAGTACTCACGTGGAAGATCAAGCAATGATAATGTAGCTACCATGTACCTGTCACGTGACTGATCATACACCCCTCAGGTGAATGATCATGCACTGATCACGTGGCTATCATGCACTGTTCACGTGGCTGATCATACACTGATCACCTGCCTCGTCATTAACACATCACGTGACTAATCATGAACTGATCACGTAGCTATCATGAACTGATCACCTGGCTGATCATGCACTGATCACGTGGCTATCATGCAATGATCACGTGGCTATCATGAACTGATCACGTGGCTGATCATGCACTGATACCGTGACTGAGCATGGACTGATCACATGACTATCATGTAGTGATCACGTGACTTAATGGCGCTGATCATGTGACTGATCATGCGCTGGTCATGTTTGCTATCATAAACTGATCATGTGCCTCTGGAGGCAATAAACAAAGAGCTGAGTAGGCACGAATCATACAGTCAGCAGGCAATAATCATGGAACACAGCTGTGAGGAATCATGCTGCTCAGCTGGCAATAATCAAGCAGCTGAGCAGGTAGGAATTAGGCAGCACAGATGGCAATTGTCAAGCAGGTGAGAGGCAGGCATCGTGCAGCTCACCTGGCAATTGTCAAGCAGATGAGCAGACAGTAATCACGCAGCTCAGCAGGCCCTGATCACGTGACTGAGCATGCACTGTTCACGTGGCTGATCACTCACCTATCACGTTAATGATCATGCACTGATCACGTGGCTATCATGCACTGATGATGTGGCTGATCATGCACTGATCATGTGACTGATCATGCACTGATCACGTAGGTATCTTGCACTGATCACTTGGCTGATCATACACGCATCACTGGACTGATCCTGCACTGATAACGGCGCTATCATGCATTGATTACATGACTCGACATGCACTGATCACGTGGATGATCATACACTGATCACGTGGCTGATCATGCACTTATCACGTTACTCACCATGCACTGATCACGTGACTGAATATGCACTGATCAGTTGGCTATCATGCACTGATTACTTGGCTGATCATACAATGATCACGTCACTGCTAATGCACTGATCATCTGGCTATCAAGCACTCATTACCTGGCTATCGTGCACTGATCACATGGTTGATCATACACTGATCACCAGACTGATCATGCACTGATCACGTCTATATCATGCACTGATCACATGACTGCCCGTGCATTGATCACGTGGATGAACATACACTGATCATGTGACAGATCATGCAGTGATCACGTGGCTATCATGCACTGATCAAGTGGCTGATCATACTCTGCTCCCGAAACTGATCATGCACTGATCACGTGACTGATCATGCACTGATCACGTGGCTGATCATGCACTGATCTCGAGACTATCATGCACTGATCACTTGGCTGGTCATACACTGATCACATGCCGGGTCCAGCACAGATTACATGACTGATCATGAACTGATCACGTGACTGATCATGCTCTGATCACGTGGCTATCATGCATTGCTCACGAGGCTGATCATGTACTGATCACGTAAATGATCATGCACTGATCACGTGACTGATCATGCACTGATCACGTAAATGATCATGCACTGATCAGGTGACTGATCAAGCACTAATCACGTGGATATCATGCACTGCTTACTTGGCTGATCATACAATGATCACATAGCTACCATGCACTGGTCACGTGACTGATCATGCACTGATCGCTTAGATGGTCATACACTGATCACGTGCGTGGTCATGCACAGATTGCAGGACTGATCATGCTCTGATCACGTGACTGATCATGCACTGATGACATGGCTATCATGCACTACTCACGTGGTTGATCATGCAATGATCATGTAGCTACCATGTACCGGTCACGTGACTGATCATACACCCATCAGGTGACGGATCATGCACTGTTCACGTGGCTGATCATACACTGATCACCTGCCTGGTCATGCACAGATCATGTGACTAATCATGAACTGATCACGTAGCTATCATGCACTGATACGTGGCTATCATGCAATGATCACGTGCCTATCATGCACTGATCACGTGGCTGATCATGCACTGATACCTTGACTGAGCATGGACTGATCACATGACTATCATGTAGTGATCACGTGACTTAATGGCGCTGATCATGTGACAGATAATGCGCTGAGCATGTTTGCTATCATACACTGATCATGTGCCTCTGGAGGCAATAAACAAACAGCTGAGTAGACATGAATCAAACAGTCAGCAGGCAATAATCATGGAACTCAGCTGTGAGGAATCAAGCTGCTCAGCTGGCAATAATCAAGCAGCTGAGCAGGCAGGAATTATGCAGCACAGCTGGCAATTGTCAAGCAGCTGAGCAGACAGTAATCACGCAGCTCAGCATGCCCTGATCACGTGACTGAGCATGCACTGTTCACGTGGCTGATCATACACTGATCACGTGATTGATCATGCACTGATCACTTGGATATCATGCACTGATCACGTGGCTGATCATACACTGTTCACGTGTCTGACCATGCACTGATCACGTGGCTGAACATGCACTGTTCACGTGGCTGATCACACACCTGTCACGTGACTGATCATGCACTGATCACGTGGCACTCATGCACTGATCACGTGGCTGATCATACTCTGGTCACGTAACTGATCATGCACTGATCACGTGGCTATCACGCACTGATCACGTGGCTGAACATGCACTGTTCACGTGGCTGATCACACACCTGTCACGTGACTGATCATGCACTGATCACGTGGCACTCATGCACTGATCACGTGGCTGATCATACTCTGGTCACGTAACTGATCATGCACACATCACGTGGCTATCATGCCCTGCTCACGTGGCTGGTCATGCAATGATCACGTAGCTACTATATACTGGTCACGTGACTGATCATGCACGGATCTCGTAAATGATCATGCACTGGTCACCTGGCTTTTCATGCATTGATGATGTGACTGATCATGTACTGATCATCTTTGGTGTCATACACTGATCATGTGCCTCTGGAGGCCATGAACAAAGAGCTGAGTAGGCAGGAATCAGTCAGCAGGCAATAATCATGGAACTCAGCTCTGAGAAATCATGCTGCTCAGCTGGCAATAATCAAGTAGATGAGCAGGCAGGAATTACGCAGCACAGGTGGCAATTGTCAAGGAGATGACAGGCAGGAATCGTTCAGCTCAGCTGGCAATTTTCAAGCAGATGAGTAGACAGTAATCACGCAGCTCAGCAGGCCCAGTTCACGTGACTGATCATGCACTGATCACGTGGCTCTCATGCACTGGATCACGTGATTGCCCATGCACTGATCACGTAATTGTATGCACTGATCACGTGGCTATCATGCACTGATGACGTGGCTGATCATGCACTGATCATGTGACTGATCATGCACTGATCACGTAACTATCTTGCACTCATCACTTGGCTGATCATACACTCATCACGGGGCTGATCGTGCACTGATCACGGCGCTATCATGCATTGATTTCATGACTCCACATGCACTGATCACGTGGATGATCATACACTGATCACGTGACTGATCATGCACTGATCACGTGACTGATCATGCACTGATCACGTGACTGACCATGCACTGATCAGACGGCTATCATGCACTGATTACTTGGCTGATCATACACTGATTACGTGACTGATAATGCACTGATCATCTGGCTATCATGCACTCATTACCTGGCTATCGTGCACTGATCACGTGGTTGATCATACACTGATCACGAGACTGATCATGCACTGATCACGTCTGTATCATGCACTGATCACATGACTGCCCATGCACTTATCACGTGGATGATCATACACTGATTAATGTGACAGATCATGCAGTGATCACTTGGCTATCATGCACTGATCAAGTGGCTGATCATACTCTGCTCCCGAAACTGATCATGCACTGATCACGTGGCTATCATGCACTTCTCACGTGACTGATCATGCAATGATCACGTAGCTACCATGTACTGGTCACGAGAGTGATCGTGCACTGAACACGTAATTGATCATGCACTGATCAGGTGACTTATAATGCACTGTTCACGTGACTGATCATGCACTGATCACGTGGCTATCATGCACTACTCACGTGGCTGATCATGCAATGATCATGTAGCTACCATGTACCGGTCGCGTGACTGATCATACACCATCAGGTGACGGATCATGCACTAATCACGTGGCTATCATGCACTGTTCACCTGGCTGATCATACACTGATCACCTGCTGGTCAGGCACAGATCACGTGACTCATCATGAACTGATCACGTAGCTATCATGCAATGATTACGTGGCTATCATACACTGATCACGTGGCTGATCATGCACTGATACCGTGACTGAGCATGGACTGACCACATGACTGTCATGTAGTGATCACGTGACTTAATGGCGCTGATCATGTGACTGATCATGCGCTGATCATGTTTGCTATCATACACTGATCTTGTGCCTCTGGAGGCAATAAACAAAGAGCTGAGTAGGCACGAATCAAACAGTCAGCAGGCAATAATCTTGGAACACAGCTGTGAGGAATCATGCTGCTCAGCTGGCAATAATCAAGCAGCTGAGCAGGTAGGAATTAGGCAGCACAGCTGGCAATTGTCAAGCAAGATGAGAGGCAGGAATCGTGCAGGCTCAGCTGGCAATTGTCAAGCAGATGAGCCGACAGTATCAACGCAGCTCAGCAGGGCCTGATCAACGTGACTGAGCATGCACTGTTCACGTGGCTGATCATACACTTATCTCGTGATTGATCATGCCACTGATCACCTGGGTATCATGCACTATTCACGTGTGGCTGATCATACACTGTTTCTCGTGTCTGACCATGCACTGCTCACGTGGCTGATCATACACTGCTCACGTACTGATCTTGCAATGATCACGTGGCTATCATGCACTGATCACTTGGCTGAACATGCACTTTTCACGTGGCTGATCACACACCTGTCACGTGGCTGATCATGCAATGATCATGTAGCTACCATGTACTGGTCATGGTGACTGATCATGCACTGATCACGTAATTGATCCTGCACTGATCAAGTGGCTCATCATGCACTGATCACGTGACTGTTCATGCACTGATCACGTGACTGATCATGCACTGATCACGTGGCTATCATGCACTACTCACGTGGCTGATCATGCATGATCATGTAGCTACCATGTACCGGTCACGTGACTCCATCATACACCCATCAGGTGACGGATCATGCACTAATCACGTGGCTATCATGCACTGTTCACCTGGCTGATCATACACTGATCACCTGCTGGTCAGGCACAGATCACGTGACTCATCATGAACTGATCACGTAGCTATCATGCAATGATTACGTGGCTTATCATACACTGATCACGTGGCTGATCATGCACTGATACCGTGACTGAGCATGGACTGACCACAATGACTGTCATGTAGTGATCACGTGACTTAATGGCGCTGATCATTGTGACTGATCATGCGCTGATCATGTTTGCTATCATACACTGATCTTGTGCCTCTGGAGGCAATAAACAAAGAGCTGAGTAGGCACGAATCAAACAGTCAGCAGGCAATAATCATGGAACACAGCTGTGAGGAATCATGCTGCCTCAGCTGGCAATAATTCAAGCAGCTGAGGCAGGTAGGAATTAGGCAGCACAGCTGGCAATTGTCAAGCAGATGAGAGGCAGGAATCGTGCAGCTCAGCTGGCAATTGTCCAAGCAGATGAGCAGACAGTAATCACCCAGCTCAGCAGGCCCTGATCACATGACTGAGCATGCACTGTTCACGTGGCTGATCATACACTGATCACGTAACTGATCTTGCAATGATCACGTGGCTATCATGCACTGATCACTTGGCTGAATATGCACTTTTCACGTGGCTGATCACACACCTGTCACGTGGCTGATCATGCAATGATCATGTAGCTACCCATGTACTGGTCATGTGACTGATCATGCACTGATCACGTAATTGATCCTGCACTGATCAAGTGGCTCATCATGCACTGATTCACGTGACTGTTCATGCACTGATCACTGACTGATCATGCACTGATCACGTGGCTATAATGAACTGATCACGTGACGGATCATACACTTGTCAACGTGCCTGGTCATGCACAGATCACGTGACTAATCATGAACTGATCACGTGGGTATAATTCACTGATCACGTGAATATCATGCACTGATTCGTGCCTGTCATACACAGATCACGTGGACTAATCATGAATTGATCACGCAGGTATCATGCACTGATCACGTTGCTGATCATACACTGTTCACGTGTCTGATCATGCACTCATCACGTGCTGATCATACACTGCTCATGAGTTGATCATGCACTGGTCACGTGTCTATCATGCAGTGCTCATGTGGCTTGATCCTGCAATGATCACGTAAGCTAACATGTACTGGTCACGTGACTGATCATGCAATGGTAACGTAATTGATCATGCACTGATCACGTGGCTATCATGCAATGCTAACGTGGCTGATCATACAATGATCACGTGCCTGGTCATTCACAGATTACATGAACTGATCATGAAGTGATCACGTGGCTATCATGCACTGATCACGTGGCTATCATGCACTGATCACGTAGCTATCATGCACTGATCACGTGGCTGATTACACACGTATCACGTGACTAATCATGCACTGATCACATGTCTATCATGCACTGATCACGTGGCTGATCATGCAATGATCACGTAGCTACCATGTACTGGTTACGTGACTGATCATGCACTGATCACGTAACTGATCATGCTCTGATCACGTGGCTGATCATGCACTGATCACGTGGCTATCATACACTGCTCACGTGGCTGATCATGCAATGATCACGAAGCTACGATGTACTAGTCACATGACTGATCATGCACTGATCATGTAATTGATCATGCACTGATCACCTGGCTTTTCATGCATTGATCATGTGACTGATCATGTGCTGATCATGTTTGGTGTCATACACTGATCATGTGCCTCTGGAGGCAATAAACAAAGAGCTGAGTAGGCAGGAATCAGTGAGCAGGCAATAATCATGGAACTCAGCTCTGAGAAATCATGCTGCACAGCTGGCAATAATCACGTAGATGAGCAGGCAGGAATTACGCAGCACAGGTGGCAATTGTCAAGGAGATGACAGGCAGGAATCGTGCAGTTCAGCTGGCAATTGTCAAGCAGATGAGCAGACAGTAATCACGCAGCTCAGCAGGGCCTGATCACGTGACTGAGCATGCACTGTTCACGTGGCTGATCACACACCTATCACGTGAATGATCATGCAATGATCACGAGGCTCTCATGCACTCATCACGTGATTGTGCATGCACTGATCATGTAATTGTATGCACTGATCACGTGGCTATCATGCATTGATGACGTGGCTGATCATGCACTGATCATGTGACTGATCATGCACTGATCACGTAACTACCTTGCACTGATCACTTGGCTGATCATACACTTAGTACGGGACTGATCATGCACTGATCACGGCGCTATCATTCATTGATTACATGACTCCACATGCACTGATCACGTGGATGATCATACACTAATCACGTGACTGATCATGCACTGATCACGTGACTGACCATGCACTGATCACGTGACTGATCATGCACTGATGAGTTGGCTATCATGCACTGATTACTTGGCTGATCATACACTGATTACGTGACTGATAATGCACTGATCATCTGGCTATCATGCACTCATTACCTGGCTATCGTGCACTAATCACGTGGTTGATCATACACTGATCACGAGACTGATCATGCACTGATCACGTCTGTATCATGCACTGATCACATGACTGCCCATGCACTGATCACGTGGCTATCATGCACTGATCAAGTGGCTGATGATACTCTGCTTCCGAAACTGATCATGCACTGATCACGAGGCTCTCTTGCACTGATCACGTGACTGATCATGCACTGATCAGTTGGCTATCATGCACTGATAACTTGGCTGGTCATACACTGATCACGTGCCTGGTCATGCACAGATTACGTGACTGATCATGCACTGATCACGTGACTGCTCATGCACTGATCATGTGGCTATCATGCACTACTCACGTGGCTGGTCATGCAATGATCATGTAGCTACCATGTACTGGTCACGTGACTGATCATACACCCATCAGGTGACTGAACATGCACTGATCACGTGGCTATTATGCACTGTTCACGTGGCTGACCATACACTTATCACCTTCCTGGTCATGCACAGAT
>NW_020191303.1:0-13670 GCF_002263795.3 Bos taurus
CCTGTACAAACCCACACACAGTGAGGAAACGCCACAATAAAGAGAACTCCACAAACTGCCAGAATACAGAAAGGACACCCCAAACTCAGCAATTTAAACAAGATGAAGAGACAGAGGAATACTCAGCAGATAAAGGAACAGGATAAATGCCCACCAAACCAAACAAAAGAGGAAGAGATAGGGAATCTACCTGATAAAGAATTCCGAATAATGATAGTGAAATTGATCCAAAATCTTGAAACTAAAATGGAATCACAGATAAATAGCCTGGAGACAAGGATTGAGAAGATGCAAGAAAGGTTTAACAAGGACCTAGAAGAAATAAAAAAGAGTCAATATATAATGAATAATGCAATAAGTGAAATTAAAAACACTCTGGAGGCAACAAATAGTAGAATAACAGAGGCAGAAGACAGGATTAGTGAATTAGAAGATAGAATGGTAGAAATAAATGAATCAGAGAGGATAAAAGAAAAACGAATTAAAAGAAATGAGGACAATCTCAGAGACCTCCAGGACAATATTAAACGCTACAACATTCGAATCATAGGGGTTCCAGAAGAAGAAGACAAAAAGAAAGACCATGAGAAAATACTTGAGGAGATAATAGTGGAAAACTTCCCTAAAATGGGGAAGGAAATAATCACCCAAGTCCAAGAAACCCAGAGAGTACCAAACAGGATAAACCCAAGGAGAAACACCCCAAGACACATATTAAGCAAATTAACAAAGATCAAACACAAAGAACAAATATTAAAAGCAGCAAGGGAAAAACAACAAATAACACACAAGGGAATTCCCATAAGGATAACAGCTGATCTTTCAATAGAAACTCTTCAAGCCAGGAGGGAATGGCAAGACATACTTAAAATGATGAAAGAAAATAACCTACAGCCCAGATTATTGTACCCAGCAAGGATCTCATTCAAGTATGAAGGAGAAATCAAAAGCTTTTCAGACAAGCAAAAGCTGAGAGAATTCTGCACCACCAAACCAGCTCTCCAACAAATACTAAAGGATATTCTCTAGACAGGAAACACAAAAACGGTGTATAAACTCGAACCCAAAACAATAAAGTAAATGGCAACGGGAACATACTTATCAGTAATTACCTTAAATGTAAATGGGTTGAATGCCCCAACCAAAAGACAAAGACTGGCTGAATGGATACAAAAACAAGACCCCTACATATGTTGTCTACAAGAGACCCACCTCAAAACAGGGGACACATACAGACTGAAAGTGAAGGGCTGGAGAAAGATTTTCCATGCAAATAGGGACCAAAAGAAAGCAGGAGTAGCAATACTCATATCAGATAAAATAGACTTTAAAACAAAGGCTGTGAAAAGAGACAAAGAAGGTCACTACATAATGATCAAAGGATCAATCCAAGAAGAAGATATAACAATTATAAATATATATGCACCCAACACGGGAGCACCACAGTACGTAAGACAAATGCTAACAAGTATGAAAGGAGAAATTAACAATAACACAATAATAGTGGGAGACTTTAATACCCCACTTACACCTATGGATAGATCAACTAAACAGAAAATTAACAAGGAAACACAAACTTTAAACGATACAATAGACCAGTTAGACCTAATTGATATCTATAGGTCATTTCATCCCAAAACAATGAATTTCACCTTTTTCTCAAGCGCACATGGAACCTTCTCCAGGATAGATCACATCCTGGGCCATAAAGCTAGCCTTGGTAAATTCAAAAAAATAGAAATCATTCCAAGCATTTTTTCTGACCACAATGCAGTAAGATTAGATCTCAATTACAGGAGAAAAACTATTAAAAATTCCAACATATGGAGGCTGAACAACACGCTGCTGAATAACCAACAAATCACAGAAGAAATCAAAAAAGAAATCAAAATTTGCATAGAAACGAATGAAAATGAAAACACAACAACCCAAAACCTGTGGGACACGGTAAAAGCAGTCCTAAGGGGAAAGTTCATAGCAATACAGGCACACCTCAAGAAACAAGAAAAAAGTCAAATAAATAACCTAACTCTACACCTAAAGCAACTAGAAAAGGAAGAAATGAAGAACCCCAGGGTTAGTAGAAGGAAAGAAATCTTAAAAATTAGAGCAGAAATAAATGCAAAAGAAACAAAAGAGACCATAGCAAAAATCAACAAAACCAAAAGCTGGTTCTTTGAAAGGATAAATAAAATTGACAAACCATTAGCCAGACTCATCAAGAAACAAAGGGAGAAAAATCAAATCAACAAAATTAGAAACGAAAATGGAGAGATCACAACAGACAACACAGAAATACAAAGGATCATAAGAGACTACTATCAACAATTATATGCCAATAAAATGGACAACGTGGAAGAAATGGACAAATTCTTAGAAAAGTACAACTTTCCAAAACTGGACCAGGAAGAAATAGAAAATCTTAACAGACCCATCACAAGCATGGAAATTGAAACTGTAATCAAAAATCTTCCAGCAAACAAAAGCCCCGGTCCAGACAGCTTCACAGCTGAATTCTACCAAAAATTTAGAGAAGAGCTAACACCTATCCTGCTCAAACTCTTCCAGAGAATTGCAGAGGAAGGTAAACTTCCAAACTCATTCTATGAGGCCACCATCACCCTAATACCAAAACCTGACAAAGATCCCACAAAAAAAGAAAACTACAGGCCAATATCACTGATGAACATAGATGCAAAAATCCTTAACAAAATTCTAGCAATCAGAATCCAACAACACATTAAAAAGATCATACACCATGATCAAGTGGGCTTTATCCCAGGGATGCAAGGATTCTTCAATATCCGCAAATCAATCAATGTAATACACCACATTAACAAATTGAAAAATAAAAACCATATGATTATCTCAATAGATGCAGAGAAAGCCTTTGACAAAATTCAACATCCATTTATGATAAAAACTCTCCAGAAAGCAGGAATAGAAGGAACATACCTCAACATAATAAAAGCTATATATGACAAACCCACAGCAAACATTATCCTCAATGGTGAAAAATTGAAAGCATTTCCTCTAAAGTCAGGAACAAGACAAGGGTGCCCACTTTCACCATTACTATTCAACATAGTTTTGGAAGTTTTGGCCACAGCAATCAGAGCAGAAAAAGAAATAAAAGGAATCCAAATTGGAAAAGAAGAAGTAAAACTCTCACTATTTGCAGATGACATGATCCTCTACATAGAAAACCCTAAAGAGTCCACCAGAAAATTACTAGAAATAATCAATGACTACAGTAAAGTTGCAGAATATAAAATCAACACACAGAAATCCCTTGCATTCCTATACACTAATAATGAGAAAACAGAGAAATTAAGGAAACAATTCCATTCACCCTTGCAACGGAAAGAATAAAATACTTAGGAATATATCTACCTAAAGAAACTAAAGACCTATATATAGAAAACTATAAAACACTGGTGAAAGAAATCAAAGAGGACACTAATAGATGGAGAAATATACCATGTTCATGGATTGGAAGAATCAATATAGTGAAAATGAGTATACTACCCAAAGCAATTTATAGATTCAACGCAATCCCTATCAAGCTACCAACAGTATTCTTCACAGAGCTAGAACAAATAATTTCACAATTTGTATGGAAATACAGAAAACCTCGAATAGCCAAAGCGATCTTGAGAAAGAAGAATGGAACTGGAGGAATCAACCTACCTGACTTCAGGCTCTACTACAAAGCCACAGTTATCAAGACAGTATGGTACTGGCACAAAGACAGAAATATTGATCAATGGAATAAAATAGAAAGCCCAGAGATAAATCCACGCACATATGGACACCTTATCTTCGACAAAGGAGGCAAGAATATACAATGGATTAAAGACAATCTCTTTAACAAGTGGTGCTGGGAAATCTGGTCAACCACTTGTAAAAGAATGAAACTGGACCACTTTCTAACACCATACACAAAAATAAACTCAAAATGGATTAAAGATCTAAACGTAAGACCAGAAACTATAAAACTCCTAGAGGAGAACATAGGCAAAACACTCTCCGACATACATCACAGCAGGATCCTCTATGACCCACCTCCCAGAATATTGGAAATAAAAGCAAAAATAAACAAATGGGACCTAATTAACCTTAAAAGCTTCTGCACATCAAAGGAAACTATTAGCAAGGTGAAAAGACAGCCTTCAGAATGGGAGAAAATAATAGCAAATGAAGCAACCGACAAACAACTAATCTCAAAAATATACAAGCAACTCCTACAGCTCAACTCCAGAAAAATAAACGACCCAATCAAAAAATGGGCCAAAGAACTAAATAGACATTTCTCCAAAAAAGACATACAGATGGCTAACAAACACATGAAAAGATGCTCAACATCACTCATCATCAGAGAAATGCAAATCAAAACCACTATGAGGTACCATTTCACACCAGTCAGAATGGCTGCGATCCAAAAGTCTACAAATAATAAATGCTGGAGAGGGTGTGGAGAAAAGGGAACCCTCTTACACTGTTGGTGGGAATGCAAACTAGTACAGCCACTATGGAGAACAGTGTGGAGATTCCTTAAAAAACTGGAAATAGAACTGCCTTATGATCCAGCAGCCCCACTGCTGGGCATACACACTGAGAAAACCAGAAGGGAAAGAGACACGTGTACCCCAATGTTCATCGCAGCACTGTTTATAATAGCCAAGACATGGAAGCAACCTAGATGTCCTTCAGCAGATGAATGGATAAGAAAGCTGTGGTACATATACACAATGGAGTATTACTCAGCCATTAAAAAGAATACATTTGAATCAGTTCTAATGAGGTGGATGAAACTGGAGCCTATTATACAGAGTGAAGTAAGCCAGAAGGAAAAACATAAATACAGTATACTAACGCATATATATGGAATTTAGAAAGATGGTAACAATAACCCGGTGTACGAGACAGCAAAAGAGACACTGATGTATAGAACAGTCTTATGGACTCTGTGGGAGAGGGAGAGGGTGGGAAGATTTGGGAGAATGGCAATGAAACATGTAAAATATCGTGTAGGAAACGAGTTGCCAGTCCAGGTTCGATGCATGATGCTGGATGCTTGGGGCTGGTGCACTGGGACGGCCCAGAGGGATGGTATGGGGAGGGAGGAGGGAGGAGGGTTCAGGATGGGGAACACATGTATACCTGTGGCGGATTCATTTTGATATTTGGCAAAACTAATACAATTATGTAAAGTTTAAAAATAAAATAAAATTAGAGAAAAGGAAAAAAAATAAAATAAAAAAATCTTTGGTTTGGCTGCACTGGGTCTTTGTTGCAACACAGGCTTTCTCCAGTTGTGGAATGTGGGCTCTCTTAGTTCCCCGAGCAGGTTATCAACCCTAGTCCCTTGCCTTGGAAGGCAGATTCTTTTTATTTATTTGTTTATGGTTGAGCTGCGTCTTCGTTGCTGTGTGCGGGCTTTCCCTAGTTGTCGTGAGCATGGGACCATTCTTCCCTACTTGAAGGACGCAGTCTTCCTACTGCAGTGGCTTCTCTGGTTGCAGAGCACAGGCTCTAGGGTGCTTGTGCTTCAGGGGCTGTGGCATGTGGGCTCAGGAGTTGTGGCTCTCAGGCTTACTTGCCTTGCAGCAGGTGGAATCATCCCAGACCAGGGATGGAACCCATGTCCACTGCACTGGCAGATTCTTAACCACTGGACTTCCAAGGAAGTCCCACAGTGAATGGTTTTAATCAAGAAGTACTCCAACTAATAAAAAAAAAATAGATCCTATTATTACAAAGAAGTTGACTTGTCATAAGGCTTAAAATACATTTTTACTTTATATGCCTTTTTTTTTTTTTTTTAAAGGGCTTCCCTGGTGGCTCAGATGGTAAAAGCATCTGCCTGTAATGCGGGAAACCCAGGTTCGATTCCTGGGTCGGGAAGATCCCCTGGAGAAGGAAATGGCAATCCACTCCAGCACTCTTGCCTGGAAAATCCCATGGACAGGGAAGCCTGATAGGCTACAGTCCATGGGGTCGCAAAGAGTTGGAAATGCCTTCACTTTCACTTCCATGCCTTTTTAGGTGGTCAATGTATTTTATGATTAAAAGTAAAGTATTATAAAATTCTGATTACTTTATACTAACTAGCAGATACCTATTGGTGAAATGCAATAGTGTATAAAATACAGGTAGCCCCAAACTTTCCTGTTTTCTCTTCTCTAATGGACTAAAGAAGAAAAACAGAGGTTTAGACTCTGATAACAGCTCCTTCTGCTGCTAGCTGTTCCCATAAGAACCTTTCTTTTGATTTTGGCCAGCTCTCACGCTCTCATCTTTGATGAGTCACTAATCTTGGGACTGGTTTGGGGTCATCACTGGGGAAAATTGTGAAGTAACCCAAGCGTTTGTTTGGTATGCCCCAGATTGCTTTGGCATGTACTTCCTGTCTCTGGCACTCTTTTTTTTTTTCCAGGTCCTCCTATCAACTTTTCCTTTCCAATCATATCAATCATTTACATATTAGTAGGACTTTAACTCGGAGAAGGTGATGGCACCCCACTCCAGTACTCTTGCCTGGAAAATCCCATGGGCTGAGGAGCCTGGTAAGCTGCAGTGCATGGGGTCGCTAAGAGTCAGACACAACTGAACGACTTCACTTTCTTTTTTCACCTTCATGCATTGGAGAAGGAAATGGCAACCCACTCCAGTGTTCTTGCCTGGAGAATCCAAGGGACGGGGGAGCCTGGTGGGCAGCCGTCTATGGGGTCACACAGAGTTGGACACAACTGAAGCGACTTAGCAGCAGCAGCAGCAAGACTTTAACTGGAGCTTCCCAGGTGGTGCTAGTGTTTAGTAAAGAATCCACCTGCCAATGCAGGAGACCCAAAAGACACAAGTTCGATCCCTGGGTCGGGAAGATCCCTAGGAATAGGAAATGGCACCTCATCCCAGTATTCTTGCATGGAAAATTCCATGGACAGAGGAGCCTAGCGGGCTCAGCAAAGAGTCAGACAAGAGTGAGTGACTGAGAACACACACACACACACACACACAGGACTTTAACCCTATATACTCCCCCTTCTCAGAGATATTTGCTTGTATTGCCTTATCTCTAATTGTGAATGCAAAGGTTTGTTTCTGGTCCTGGAGTTTTAATCACTAATGAGCTTATGTAAACTATGGGCGAAGACTGACTGCCCAGGTGTCTTCTCTTAAGGTTGTACAGACAGTCCGTGGCTTAAGATGCTTTGGCTTAGCAACTTTTTGGCTTTACAGTGATGCAAAAGTGATAGACGTTCAGTGGATACGTATTTAAAATTTAAAATTTTGTATTTGGGTTTTTTTGGGGAGGGGTGGCTAGCCATGTGCAGTAGGATACTTATTTATGGTTCTGGGCAGCCACTGAGCCACAGCTCCCAGTCAGCCACTTGGTCACAAGAGTACAGGCCAAATACACTTAAAACCAATCAGTACCCAGACAGCCATTCTGGTTTCACATTCAGTGTGCTTGTATACATGCTAAGTTGTGTCAGTCATGTCCAACTCTGTGCAACCCCATGGCCTGTAGCCCACCAGGCTCCTCTGTCTATGGAACTCTCCAGGCAAGAATAGTGCAGTGGGTTGCCATTCCCTTCTCCAGGTGTAGTAGTCAATAAATTACATGAACTAGTCAACGCTTTCTTCTAAAATAGGCTTTGTGGTAGATGATTTTGCCCAACTGTAGGTTCATGTGAGGGCTTCCCTGGTGGCTCAGTGATAAAGAATACCTCTGTCAATGCAGGAGACTCAGGTTTGATTCCTAGGTCAGGAAGATCCCAAGGAGGAGGGCACGGCAACCCACTCCAGTATTCTTGCCTGGAGAATCCCATGGACACAGGAGCCTGCTGAGCTACAGTCTATGGGGTCGCAAAACAGCTGGACATGACTGAGCGACTAAACAACAGCAAGGAGCATCAGGGTTCATGTAAGCGTTCTGAGCACGTTAAGGTAGACTGGGCTAAGCTAGGATGTTTGGTAGGTTAAGTGTATTATGTGCATTTTTAATTTATGATACTTTCAACTTATGATGGATTAATTGGGATATAGCCCCATCAGAAGTTAAAGATCTACATTTTACAAGTCTGTATATATTCTCAGTTTACGACTATGACCAGATCCCAAATTTTTCTGTAACTCCGAGTTTTGAGGTCAAGTGCATGTCTATGTCCACACCGGCCTTGATTGGGCTCACACACACACATGTGAGAAAGAACAGGTAGGTGGAAAAACATGGGGTGTACTTGTTAGGGAAAGAAATGCATGCAATTCGTTAAGAATAAGTTACTAAACTCACTTTCTATGCAGTTCTTTATCTCTTTCATAATGCGTCTCTGGTGTCAGACTAAACCTGGAGCTTTTTTTTTTTTGCTTTCCTTTTTTTTTTTTTCCAGTTTGACAAATGGATGGACACTCAGAGGAGAAGAATCCTGACAGTCCTGTTACAACGTTGCTCCCTGTCACAGCAAAAGTTCTGCTGTTGAAAGCTTCAGGAGAAAATTCCAGCAGAAGCTCTGGATTTTATGACCAAGCTCCCAAAGGTGTTATCTTTATACATCTTTTCTTTCCTGGACCCCCAAAGCCTTTGTCACTGTGCACAGGCACAGATAAAGAAGCAGGGTTCGGTGTTTTGTAAAGACAGCCTAGAAAACACTGAACCTTGAGGGAAAAAAGAAAACATGCATACAAAACCGAGCACTGACAAGATGCTCACCGCGTTTCGTTTGCACAGTTTGGATTGGCCCCATCTCTTTGTGTCTGGCTGTGCAGTTAGTGCTCAAAAGGGAGAAAAAGTAAGCCATTGCTAAGTGTCCGTAAAATAGTATTAGCCAGTTGGGGAAATATATACACATGTATATAATGGTTCATCATCAGAATAGCCTTATACTGCACAGCAGAGGACAATAGTAAAACTTAAGAGTGTAGAGTGCAGGCCATTCATAAATAGAAAAGCATGAAATAAGGTGCTAATGTGATAAATACAGAAGCATGTGAGACTAAAGGAGTTCAGAGTGGGCAAATGTGCTCACAGGTTGGAAAAGCATCTGACCATTATTTTCTTACAAATAATTTCACGGTGTATTCAAGTAATTTTTTAAGATATAAAATTGATAGTCATTTTGTTGATTTCTTTTCATAGTCTAGAAAGACCAGAAATTCCCTGTTACTGTGCATTCACAGGGTAACTTTAGTTTTTAAAATTAAGAAAATGAAAAAAAAATTAAGAAAATGAATGCAGTAAGATAGATGACGTATTTAATAATTGGTGCTGGGACAATTGGGCAGTATCTGAAAAAAAATTCTAGAAGGATAAAAGATTGATATGAAATTATGGAAAACCATTCCCTACTCAAAGGAGGGAATTCCCTGGTCTGGTGGTTAAGTCTCTGCTCTTTCACTGCTGAGGGCAGAAGTTCAATCCCTGTTTGGGGAACTAAGATCCTGTAAGCCACCAGGCATGACTAAAGGGGGAAAAATGTAATTAAAGGAAATCTAGGGAAGGAAGACTTTGTGAGTAATCTATAATATTCAGAGCCTCAAGAGAAAATGTATAACTTAAAATCTTTATTTATTTTATACATTTTGTATATATATTATATATGATTTATATATAAAGAAAGCAAGATTTTAAGTTGTGATTATAAAAGTTAAAATTTTCTCCATTGAGAAGAAAACTGTAAATAAATACAGACAGTAAACAGGAGGGAGCTCCCTGGGAGTGGTTAGGACTCAGTGCTTTCACTGATGAGGGCTCAGGTTCAGCCCCTGGCCGGGAGACTATGAACCCACAAGCTGCTGCAGTGTGGCCCCCCAAAATTAAAATAAACCGGGGAAAAACATATTGCCAGCAAAGGGGTAATTTTCTTATTTTTTAAAGAACGATTATAAATCTACATTAAGAAGAAAAAAAAAGCAAAGCCTAGCAGAAAAATGAGCAAAGGAAGTGAACAAATAGTTCACAGAAAGAAAAGCAGATGTTTTGAAAATAGATAAAATGCTTAGCCTCATTTTCATGCCATCCTTTGTGACTCAGATGGATTGAGTTTCTTTTTTTAGTTTCTTTTTTAATGATAACATTTTATATTGTTAGGGGTGTGGGGAAACAAGCACCTTCATATGTTGCACCTTCATAGATAAATTGATGCAAACACCAAGGAGAACAATTTGGTAGTACCCAATTTTTAAATAAAGATTCCTGGACATTCCCTGGCGATCCAGTGGCTTTCACTACCAAGGGTGTGAGTTTGATCCCTGGTCGGGGAACTGAGATCCTGCAAGCCATGAGACATGGCTAAAAACTTTAAAAATCTTTTTAATTAAAAAAAACAAGATTACCTTTGGCCAGTAGTTCCACTTCTTGGAATTTGTCTGATGGGTATACTTCAACACATGCAAAATGTATGTCTATATAAGAATATTGCATCATTGTTTGTAGTAGCAAAAGGTTGGAAACAATGGAAATGTCTGCTAATAGCAGACTGGTTGCAACTATCTCCTCAATATATCATCAATAAAACAACAAAGGTGCAGAATTATCCTACAACTTTGGAAGAATAAAAGAATGTATCCATATTTGTTGCTCTTCTGGAATGGCACACAAGAAGCCAGTAACAATGGTTACATTCACAGAGGGAAATGAGTGGCTATATGACAAGGATGAGAGAGGATTTTTTTTTTTCACTTTTTTTACAGTGTGCCCCTTGGTATCTTTGAATTTAGTATTGATGTACACATATTATTCTAAAATTGAAACAATTTGTTTTTTAAAAAAACATAGTGTTTTAAATGCCCAGTAATAGAGTATCATTCTGCCATATAAAGAATTATTAGGCAGTCATTAGAAAACATGTTTTGGAAGAACAGAGATGCTTATTATGTGTAAAATGAAGAAAGCATGATTTTAAATTGCATGCAGTTTCCCAATTTTGCTCTCATATATACCTGAAAAACAGAAAGGAAAATAATTCTACCAGCTTGTTGATAATGTTTGGTCATCTCTGATTGACAGGGTTCTGGGTATTGTTTTTCTTCAGGTTTCTCAGAATTTTCCATGTTTTTCACAATGAGAATGTTATCATTCCAGGGAGATGTGATACGAAATAGATAATCTTATCATCTATGTGTACCATATGTCAATCTTGGTAGATTTCAACATTTTATTTTATTTCCCAGAACTGACTGTGAGGCAATTGTTCTTTAGCTAGATTTAAAGTAAACAATAAAGCAGAAATATCTCCACAGCAGCTCAGCAGAGCCCACAGGAGGAAAATATAATGGAAAAGCAGGCTATGGGTATATCTCTACACTGCTGGACCCAGGGACCCATGTCCTAATCCACCAACATCCTTTTGCATATCCAGACAGCAAGAGGGAGAAACATAGACCTTGCCTTAGGAAGCCTCAGCCAGACTTAATATTGAGGTTGCTGAGCATGGTTACGTGGTCACTAGGGTCACTCAGTCCCTCCTCTGTGCTCACATCCTCTGTCCTCACAGAAGCATACATAGTTCACTACAGAGAACCCTCTGAGGGTACTTGTGTATACTAGAAACAGGCAATGGTGAAGTGTGAAGAGAAGACACAGAAATGGAAACATGCTTCTGGGGTGCTGTACAAATTTACAAAGATCTGAAGTTCTTGATACTTGGCATTGTTAAAAGAAGCTTCTTAATGTGTAAACGCAGAAAGGATATTTCCAGGAGAAAGGACAAAGGAATCGTCCCATTGGGACAATTTGGTATCCATGTGGGAAAGTAGTTGGATCCCTTCCTCAAAAGACAGCACCAAATCAATTAGACACATACTAAAAACCAACAATTGAAGGAAAAACTTGACAAAATTTCAAACCATTTTTGATGAGGGGATATCTTTTCTTTAAATTGAGGTATTGTTGATTTACAATAATTTGTTTAAGGTTTACAGCAAAGTGATTCAGTGATTCAGCCTCTCAGGTACTTCCTTGGAAAAAATTCATTCCCTTTGGGAAGCCCCTAGGCCATGCCCTCTACTCAGAACAGCTAAGAATCCTGAATAGGCAAAGCAGCATATGGTGGTGCTCAGTGAGGGTTTTTAGACTGAATAAACTATTCTAACATGATACAAGGAACAAGCCCAGAGTTTAAGAGAGGATCTCCAAACCTACCTTCCAAAAGGAGGTCATGCTCCCTTGAATGTCAGTGCGTGAAACAGCGCTTGGGAAGGGAAAAGGTGTGTCATGAATATTTGGTCTGCAGAGGAGACAAAGTGGTGTGTAGAGATGATGTGCAGTCATGTCCCAGGACACTGAGCACACGGACAGAGTGACCAGACTCTCAGCCCTGCTCTGGGGGCATTGCACTCTCTCCATCCCTGACAGAGCGTGAGCAGCTCACACGTGTCCTGAAGAGTATGGTCACATGACCTGGACCTGGCCAATCAGTGTGCTCCATCCCTGGCCACCATGATTGGCACTGACCAATCGGGACCCAGGACCAGGCCTCAAGGGGGATTCAAAGGAAGAGGAGGGCTGGCTCTGCCGGAAGGGGTGGGGCCCTGTGAGGTCAGGCTGCAGCAGTGGGAGGGGGTGTGAGTTCACCTGGGGCAGTTGGTGACCTTCTTGCGCCCGTTAGGGCAGAGCCGCTGGCCTGATAAGGAGGGTGCTGCTGAGCCCAGGGGTTGAGAGCGCCAGTTCCTGCTGTGGTCCCGGAGCTCTACCTGAGACTGGAGGAAAGCCGTCTGCCCGTGAGTCCTCTCCTGCTTGACTGTCAGCTTGATTGGACTACGCTGGGTTTTCTGTCCAGCTGGCTACATGAAGACCCTGGAAATGCACCTGTGTGGGTTTTGGCTGGCTTCAGGGAAGAAATGCCAGATGACACTGGGAGACTCCAGTTTAATCTGGATTCAGGTCATATCTCTTGAAAGTGAAGTGAAAGTCCCTCAGTCGTGTCCACCTCTTGGCAACCCTGTGGGCTATACAGTCCATGGAATTCTCCAGGCCAGAATACTGGAGTTGGTAGCCTTTCCCTTCTCCAGGGGATCTTCCCAGTCCAGGGATTGAACCCAGGTTTCCCACATTGCCGGCAGATTCTTTACCAGCTGAGCTACAAGAGAAGCCCAAGAATACTGCCGTGGGTAGTCTGTCCCTTCTGTAGCGGATCAGCATTCCCGACCCAGGAATCAAACCGGGGTCTCCTGCATGGCAGGAGAATCCTTTACCAGCTGAGCTATCAGGGAAGCCCAGTATCTCTTAAGGCCAGCTATTCATTGTAGTATCACCCTAATTAGTCTTCATGGGATTAAGGTAGCAACCTGCTAAGGTAGCAATCGATGTCCTTTTTCTAGAGGACAAAACTGGGGCTCAAAGAAGGGGGTAACACAGCTAGAGCAAGGAAGTGTGTACCTAGACAAAACCCCCAGATCCTGCTGTTAGAACTCAGGGAAGCCATATGGTGTGGCTTGTCCATGTGACGGGGGCTAAGACACCCAGCCCACACCGGATACTGTGGGGACCTAACTTGGTAACTGCCTTCTCGCAGCTCTGAGACTCAAAAAAGCGATTTTCACTGGAGAGAGGAAGGATACGTCCTCCATCCAACCACCACATCCTCCGGGTACTCCCACACCCTGCCTGCTTTCTCTTTCTTTGTGAGGGAATAAGCGTCATGCTCATGTGACCACATTGGCTTGTC
>NW_020191304.1:0-52400 GCF_002263795.3 Bos taurus
TGATCACGTGCCTGGTCATGCACAGATTACATGACTGATCGATGCACTGAACACGTGTGATTGATCATGCACTGATCACGTGGCTATCATGCACTACTCACGTGGCTGATCATGCAATGACCAATGTAGCTACCATGTACCGGTCAGGTGACTGATCATACACCCATTAGGTGACGGATCATGCACTGATCACGTCGCTGATCATAACACTGACCACCTGCCTGGTCATGCACAGATCACGTGACAAATCATGAACTGATCACATAGCTATCATGAAATGTTCACCTGGCTGATCATGCACTGATCACGTGGCTGATCATGCACTGATACCGTGACTGAGCATGGACTGATCACATGACTATCATGTAGTGATCACGTGACTTAATGGCGCTGATCATGTGACTGATCATGCGCTGATCATGTTTGCTATCATACACTGATCATGTGCCTCTGGAGGCAATATACAAAGAGCTGAGTAGGCACGAATCAAACAGTCAGCAGGCAATAATCATGGAACTCAGGTGTGAGGAATCATGCTGCTCAGCTGGCAATAATCAAGCAGCTGAGCAGGCAGGAATTACACAGCACAGCTGGCAATTGTCAAGCAGATGACAGGCAGGAATCATGCAGCTCAGCTGGCAATTGTCAAGCAGATGAGCAGACAGTAATCACGCAGCTCAGCAGGCCCTGATCACGTGACTGATCATGCACTGATCATGTGGCTATCATGCACTGATCACGTAAGCTATCATGCACTGATCACGTGGCTGATCACGCAATGATCACGTAGCTACCATGTACTGGTCATGTGACTGATCATGCACTGATCACGTAATTGATCCTGCACTGATCACATGGCTCATCACGCACTGATCCGGTGGCTGATCACACACGTATCACGTGACTGATCATGTACAGATCACGTAAATAATCATGAAGTGATCACGTGGCTATCCTGCACTGATCACGTGGATAACATGCACTGATCACGTGGCTGATCACACACGTATCACGTGACTGATCATGCACTGATCACGTGGCTATCATGCACTGATCACGTGGCTATCATGCACTGATCACGTGGCTGATCATGCAATGATCACGTAGCTACCATGCACTGGTCACGTGACTGATCATGCACTGATCAGGTAATTGATGATCACGTGACTGATCATGCACAGATCACGTGACTGATCATGCACTGATCACGTGGCTATAATGCACTGCTCACGTGGCTGATCATGCAATGATCACGCAGCTACCATGTACTGGTCACATGACTGATCATGCACTGATCACATAATTGATCATGCACTGATCCCCTGGCTTATCATGCATTGATTATGTGACTGATCATGTGCTGATCATGTTTGGTGTCACACACTGATCATGTGCCTCTGGAGGCAATGAACATAGAGCTGAGTAGGCAGGAATCAGTCAGCAGGCTATAATCATGGAACTCACCTCTGAGAAATCATGCTGCTCAGCTGGCAATAATCAAGTAGATGAGCAGGCAGGAATTACGCAGCACAGGTGGCAATTGTCAAGGAGATGACAGGCAGGAATCGTGCAGCTCAGCTGGCAATTGTCAAGCAGATGAGCAGACAGTAATCACGCAGCTCAGCAGGCCCTGATCACGTGACTGAGCATGCACTGTTCACGTGGCTGATCACACATCTCTCACGTGACTGATCATGCACTGATCATGTGACTGATCATGCACTGATCACGTGGCTATCATGCACTGATCACTTGGCTGGACATACACTGATCACGTGCCTGGTCATGCACTGATCACGTGGCTGATCATGCACTGATCACGTGGCTATCATGCACTGATCACTTGGCTGGACATACACTGATCACGTGCCTGGTCATGCACTGATCACGTGGCGATCATGCACTGCTCATGTGGCTGATCATGCGATGATCATGTAGCTACCGTGTACAGGTCACGTGAATGAACATACACCCATCAGGTGACTGATCATGCACTGATCACGTAATTGATCATCCACTGATCACGTGACTGATCATGCACTGATCACGTGACTGATCATGCCCTGATCACGTGGCTATCATGCACTGATCACTTGGCTAGTCATACACTGATCACGTGCCTGGTCATGCACAGATTACATGACTGATCATGCAGTGAACACGTGATTGATCATGCACTGATCACGTGGCTATCATGCACTACTCACGTGGCTGATCATGCAATGACCATGTAGCTACCATGTACCGGTCAGGTGACTGATCATACACCCATTAGGTGACGGATCATGCACTGATCACGTCGCTGATCATACACTGACCACCTGCCTGGTCATGCACAGATCACGTGACAAATCATGAACTGATCACATAGCTATCATGAAATGTTCACCTGGCTGATCATGCACTGATCACGTGGCTGATCATGCACTGATACCGTGACTGAGCATGGACTGATCACATGACTATCATGTAGTGATCACGTGACTTAATGGCGCTGATCATGTGACTGATCATGCGCTGATCATGTTTGCTATCATACACTGATCATGTGCCTCTGGAGGCAATATACAAAAGCTGAGTAGGCACGAATCAAACAGTCAGCAGGCAATAATCATGGAACTCAGGTGTGAGGAATCATGCTGCTCAGCT
This sequence comes from Bos taurus, assembly GCF_002263795.3. Taxonomy (NCBI): domain Eukaryota; kingdom Metazoa; phylum Chordata; class Mammalia; order Artiodactyla; family Bovidae; genus Bos; species Bos taurus. The sequence continues at coordinate 2,650 of NW_020191304.1, forward strand.
GGCAATAATCAAGCAGCTGAGCAGGCAGGAATTACACAGCACAGCTGGCAATTGTCAAGCAGATGACAGGCAGGAATCATGCAGCTCAGCTGGCAATTGTCAAGCAGATGAGCAGACAGTAATCACGCAGCTCAGCAGGCCCTGATCACGTGACTGATCATGCACTGATCATGTGGCTATCATGCACTGATCACGTAGCTATCATGCACTGATCACGTGGCTGATCACGCAATGATCACGTAGCTACCATGTACTGGTCATGTGACTGATCATGCACTGATCACGTAATTGATCCTGCACTGATCACATGGCTCATCACGCACTGATCCGGTGGCTGATCACACACGTATCACGTGACTGATCATGTACAGATCACATAAATAATCATGAAGTGATCACGTGGCTATCCTGCACTGATCACGTGGATAACATGCACTGATCACGTGGCTGATCACACACGTATCACGTGACTGATCATGCACTGATCACGTGGCTATCATGCACTGATCACGTGGCTATCATGCACTGATCACGTGGCTGATCATGCAATGATCACGTAGCTACCATGCACTGGTCACGTGACTGATCATGCACTGATCAGGTAATTGATCATGCACTGATCACGTGACTGATCATGCACTGATCACGTGGCTATAATGCACTGCTCACGTGGCTGATCATGCAATGATCACGCAGCTACCATGTACTGGTCACATGACTGATCATGCACTGATCACATAATTGATCATGCACTGATCCCCTGGCTTATCATGCATTGATTATGTGACTGATCATGTGCTGATCATGTTTGGTGTCACACACTGATCATGTGCCTCTGGAGGCAATGAACATAGAGCTGGGTAGGCAGGAATCAGTCAGCAGGCTATAATCATGGAACTCACCTCTGAGAAATCATGCTGCTCAGCTGGCAATAATCAAGTAGATGAGCAGGCAGGAATTACGCAGCACAGGTGGCAATTGTCAAGGAGATGACAGGCAGGAATCGTGCAGCTCAGCTGGAAATTGTCAAGCAGATGAGCAGACAGTAATCACGCAGCTCAGCAGGCCCTGATCACGTGACTGAGCATGCACTGTTCACGTGGCTGATCACACATCTCTCACGTGACTGATCATGCACTGATCATGTGACTGATCATGCACTGATCACGTGGCTATCATGCACTGATCACTTGGCTGGACATACACTGATCACGTGCCTGGTCATGCACTGATCACGTGGCTGATCATGCACTGATCACGTGGCTATCATGCACTGATCACTTGGCTGGACATACACTGATCACGTGCCTGGTCATGCACTGATCACGTGGCGATCATGCACTGCTCATGTGGCTGATCATGCGATGATCATGTAGCTACCGTGTACAGGTCACGTGAATGAACATACACCCATCAGGTGACTGATCATGCACTGATCACGTAATTGATCATCCACTGATCACGTGACTGATCATGCACTGATCACGTGACTGATCATGCACTGATCACGTGGCTATCATGCACTGATCACTTGGCTAGTCATACACTGATCACGTGCCTGGTCATGCACAGATTACATGACTGATCATGCACTGAACACGTGATTGATCATGCACTGATCACGTGGCTATCATGCACTACTCACGTGGCTGATCATGCAATGACCATGTAGCTACCATGTACCGGTCAGGTGACTGATCATACACCCATTAGGTGACGGATCATGCACTGATCACGTCGCTGATCATACACTGACCACCTGCCTGGTCATGCACAGATCACGTGACAAATCATGAACTGATCACATAGCTATCATGAAATGTTCACCTGGCTGATCATGCACTGATCACGTGGCTGATCATGCACTGATACCGTGACTGAGCATGGACTGATCACATGACTATCATGTAGTGATCACGTGACTTAATGGCGCTGATCATGTGACTGATCATGCGCTGATCATGTTTGCTATCATACACTGATCATGTGCCTCTGGAGGCAATATACAAAGAGCTGAGTAGGCACGAATCAAACAGTCAGCAGGCAATAATCATGGAACTCAGGTGTGAGGAATCATGCTGCTCAGCTGGCAATAATCAAGCAGCTGAGCAGGCAGGAATTACACAGCACAGCTGGCAATTGTCAAGCAGATGACAGGCAGGAATCATGCAGCTCAGCTGGCAATTGTCAAGCAGATGAGCAGACAGTAATCACGCAGCTCAGCAGGCCCTGATCACGTGACTGATCATGCACTGATCATGTGGCTATCATGCACTGATCACGTAGCTATCATGGACTGATCACGTGGCTGATCACGCAATGATCACGTAGCTACCATGTACTGGTCATGTGACTGATCATGCACTGATCACGTAATTGATCCTGCACTGATCACATGGCTCATCACGCACTGATCCGGTGGCTGATCACACACGTATCACGTGACTGATCATGTACAGATCACATAAATAATCATGAAGTGATCACGTGGCTATCCTGCACTGATCACGTGGATAACATGCACTGATCACGTGGCTGATCACACACGTATCACGTGACTGATCATGCACTGATCACGTGGTTATCATGCACTGATCACGTGGCTATCATGCACTGATCACGTGGCTGATCATGCAATGATCACGTAGCTACCATGCACTGGTCACGTGACTGATCATGCACTGATCAGGTAATTGATCATGCACTGATCACGTGACTGATCATGCACTGATCACGTGGCTATAATGCACTGCTCACGTGGCTGATCATGCAATGATCACGCAGCTACCATGTACTGGTCACATGACTGATCATGCACTGATCACATAATTGATCATGCACTGATCCCCTGGTTTATCATGCATTGATTATGTGACTGATCATGTGCTGATCATGTTTGGTGTCACACACTGATCATGTGCCTCTGGAGGCAATGAACATAGAGCTGGGTAGGCAGGAATCAGTCAGCAGGCTATAATCATGGAACTCACCTCTGAGAAATCATGCTGCTCAGCTGGCAATAATCAAGTAGATGAGCAGGCAGGAATTACGCAGCACAGGTGGCAATTGTCAAGGAGATGACAGGCAGGAATCGTGCAGCTCAGCTGGAAATTGTCAAGCAGATGAGCAGACAGTAATCACGCAGCTCAGCAGGCCCTGATCACGTGACTGAGCATGCACTGTTCACGTGGCTGATCACACATCTCTCACGTGACTGATCATGCACTGATCATGTGACTGATCATGCACTGATCACGTGGCTATCATGCACTGATCACTTGGCTGGACATACACTGATCACGTGCCTGGTCATGCACTGATCACGTGGCTGATCATGCACTGATCACGTGGCTATCATGCACTGATCACTTGGCTGGACATACACTGATCACGTGCCTGGTCATGCACTGATCACGTGGCGATCATGCACTGCTCATGTGGCTGATCATGCGATGATCATGTAGCTACCGTGTACAGGTCACGTGAATGAACATACACCCATCAGGTGACTGATCATGCACTGATCACGTAATTGATCATCCACTGATCACGTGACTGATCATGCACTGATCACGTGACTGATCATGCACTGATCACGTGGCTATCATGCACTGATCACTTGGCTAGTCATACACTGATCACGTGCCTGGTCATGCACAGATTACATGACTGATCATGCACTGAACACGTGATTGATCATGCACTGATCACGTGGCTATCATGCACTACTCACGTGGCTGATCATGCAATGACCATGTAGCTACCATGTACCGGTCAGGTGACTGATCATACACCCATTAGGTGACGGATCATGCACTGATCACGTCGCTGATCATACACTGACCACCTGCCTGGTCATGCACAGATCACGTGACAAATCATGAACTGATCACATAGCTATCATGAAATGTTCACCTGGCTGATCATGCACTGATCACGTGGCTGATCATGCACTGATACCGTGACTGAGCATGGACTGATCACATGACTATCATGTAGTGATCACGTGACTTAATGGCGCTGATCATGTGACTGATCATGCGCTGATCATGTTTGCTATCATACACTGATCATGTGCCTCTGGAGGCAATATACAAAGAGCTGAGTAGGCACGAATCAAACAGTCAGCAGGCAATAATCATGGAACTCAGGTGTGAGGAATCATGCTGCTCAGCTGGCAATAATCAAGCAGCTGAGCAGGCAGGAATTACACAGCACAGCTGGCAATTGTCAAGCAGATGACAGGCAGGAATCATGCAGCTCAGCTGGCAATTGTCAAGCAGATGAGCAGACAGTAATCACGCAGCTCAGCAGGCCCTGATCACGTGACTGAGCATGCACTGTTCACGTGGCTGATCATACACTGATCACGTGATGATCATGCACTGATCACTTGGATATCATGCACTGATCACGTGGCTGATCATACACTGTTCACGTGTCTGACCATGCACTGATCACGTGGCTGATCATACACTGCTCACGTAACTGATCATGCACTGATCACGTGGCTATCATGCACTGATCACGTGGCTGAACATGCACTGTTCACGTGGCTGATCACACACCTGTCACGTGACATATCATGCACTGATCACGTGGCACTCATGCACTGATCACGTGGCTGATTATACTCTGCTCATGTAACTGATCATGCACACATCACGTGGCTATCATGCACTGCTCACGTGGCTCGTCATGGAAAGGTCACGTAGCTACCATATACTGGTCACGTGACTGATCATGCACAGATCACGTCAATGATCATGCACTGTTTACGTGACTAATCATGTACTGATCACGTGACTGATCATGCACTGATCACGTAATTGATCCTGCACTGATCACGTGGCTCAACATGCACTGATCACGTGGCTGATCACACATGTATCACGTGACTGATCATGCACTGATCACGTGGCTCTCATGCACTGATCATGTGGCTATCATGCACTGATCACGTAGCTATCATGCACTGATCAAGTGGCTGATCACGCAATGATCACATAGCTACCATGTACTGGTCATGTGACTGATCATGCACTGATCACGTAATTGATCCTGCACTGATCACATGGCTCATCAAGCACTGATCCGGTGGCTGATCACACACGTATCACGTGACTGATCATGTACAGATCACGTAAATAATCATGAAGTGATCACGTGGCTATCCTGCACTGATCACGTGGATAACATGCACTGATCACGTGGCTGATCACACACGTATCACGTGACTGATCATGCACTGATCACGTGGCTTTCATGCAATGATCACGTAGCTACCATGCACTGGTCACGTGACTGATCATGCACTGATCAGGTAATTGATCATGCACTGATCATGTGACTGATCATGCACAGATCACGTGACTGATCATGCACTGATCACGTGGCTATAATGCACTGCTCACGTGGCTGATCATGCAATGATCACGCAGCTACCATGTACTGGTCACATGACTGATCATGCACTGATCACATAATTGATCATGCACTGATCCCCTGGCTTATCATGCATTGATTATGTGACTGATCATGTGCTGATCATGTTTGGTGTCACACACTGATCATGTGCCTCTGGAGGCAATGAACATAGAGCTGAGTAGGCAGGAATCAGTCAGCAGGCTATAATCATGGAACTCACCTCTGAGAAATCATGCTGCTCAGCTGGCAATAATCAAGTAGATGAGCAGGCAGGAATTACGCAGCACAGGTGGCAATTGTCAAGGAGATGACAGGCAGGAATCGTGCAGCTCAGCTGGCAATTGTCAAGCAGATGAGCAGACAGTAATCACGCAGCTCAGCAGGCCCTGATCACGTGACTGAGCATGCACTGTTCACGTGGCTGATCACACATCTCTCACGTGACTGATCATGCACTGATCATGTGACTGATCATGCACTGATCACGTGGCTATCATGCACTGATCACTTGGCTGGACATACACTGATCACATGCCTGGTCATGCACTGATCACGTGGCTGATCATGCACTGATCACGTGGCTATCATGCACTGATCACTTGGCTGGACATACACTGATCACGTGCCTGGTCATGCACTGATCACGTGGCGATCATGCACTGCTCATGTGGCTGATCATGCGATGATCATGTAGCTACCGTGTACAGGTCACGTGAATGAACATACACCCATCAGGTGACTGATCATGCACTGATCACGTAATTGATCATCCACTGATCACGTGACTGATCATGCACTGATCACGTGACTGATCATGCACTGATCACGTGGCTATCATGCACTGATCACTTGGCTAGTCATACACTGATCACGTGCCTGGTCATGCACAGATTACATGACTGATCATGCACTGAACACGTGATTGATCATGCACTGATCACGTGGCTATCATGCACTACTCACGTGGCTGATCATGCAATGACCATGTAGCTACCATGTACCGGTCAGGTGACTGATCATACACCCATTAGGTGACGGATCATGCACTGATCACGTCGCTGATCATACACTGACCACCTGCCTGGTCATGCACAGATCACGTGACAAATCATGAACTGATCACATAGCTATCATGAAATGTTCACCTGGCTGATCATGCACTGATCACGTGGCTGATCATGCACTGATACCGTGACTGAGCATGGACTGATCACATGACTATCATGTAGTGATCACGTGACTTAATGGCGCTGATCATGTGACTGATCATGCGCTGATCATGTTTGCTATCATACACTGATCATGTGCCTCTGGAGGCAATATACAAAGAGCTGAGTAGGCACGAATCAAACAGTCAGCAGGCAATAATCATGGAACTCAGGTGTGAGGAATCATGCTGCTCAGCTGGCAATAATCAAGCAGCTGAGCAGGCAGGAATTACACAGCACAGCTGGCAATTGTCAAGCAGATGACAGGCAGGAATCATGCAGCTCAGCTGGCAATTGTCAAGCAGATGAGCAGACAGTAATCACGCAGCTCAGCAGGCCCTGATCACGTGACTGAGCATGCACTGTTCACGTGGCTGATCACACATCTCTCACGTGACTGATCATGCACTGATCACGTGGCTGATCATGCACTGATCACGTGGCTATCATGCACTGATCACTTGGCTGGACATACACTGATCACGTGCCTGGTCATGCACTGATCACGTGGCTGATCATGCACTGATCACGTGGCTATCATGCACTGATCACTTGGCTGGACATACACTGATCACGTGCCTGGTCATGCACTGATCACGTGGCGATCATGCACTGCTCATGTGGCTGATCATGCGATGATCATGTAGCTACCGTGTACAGGTCACGTGAATGAACATACACCCATCAGGTGACTGATCATGCACTGATCACGTAATTGATCATCCACTGATCACGTGACTGATCATGCACTGATCACGTGACTGATCATGCACTGATCACGTGGCTATCATGCACTGATCACTTGGCTAGTCATACACTGATCACGTGCCTGGTCATGCACAGATTACATGACTGATCATGCACTGAACACGTGATTGATCATGCACTGATCACGTGGCTATCATGCACTACTCACGTGGCTGATCATGCAATGACCATGTAGCTACCATGTACCGGTCAGGTGACTGATCATACACCCATTAGGTGACGGATCATGCACTGATCACGTCGCTGATCATACACTGACCACCTGCCTGGTCATGCACAGATCACGTGACAAATCATGAACTGATCACATAGCTATCATGAAATGTTCACCTGGCTGATCATGCACTGATCACGTGGCTGATCATGCACTGATACCGTGACTGAGCATGGACTGATCACATGACTATCATGTAGTGATCACGTGACTTAATGGCGCTGATCATGTGACTGATCATGCGCTGATCATGTTTGCTATCATACACTGATCATGTGCCTCTGGAGGCAATATACAAAGAGCTGAGTAGGCACGAATCAAACAGTCAGCAGGCAATAATCATGGAACTCAGGTGTGAGGAATCATGTTGCTCAGCTGGCAATAATCAAGCAGCTGAGCAGGCAGGAATTACACAGCACAGCTGGCAATTGTCAAGCAGATGACAGGCAGGAATCATGCAGCTCAGCTGGCAATTGTCAAGCAGATGAGCAGACAGTAATCACGCAGCTCAGCAGGCCCTGATCACGTGACTGATCATGCACTGATCATGTGGCTGTCATGCACTGATCACGTAGCTATCATGCACTGATCACGTGGCTGATCACACATGTATCACGTGACTGATCATGCACTGATCACGTGGCTCTCATGCACTGATCATGTGGCTATCATGCACTGATCACGTAGCTATCATGCACTGATCACGTGGCTGATCACGCAATGATCACGTAGCTACCATGTACTGGTCATGTGACTGATCATGCACTGATCACGTAATTGATCCTGCACTGATCACATGGCTCATCACGCACTGATCCGGTGGCTGATCACACACGTATCACGTGACTGATCATGTACAGATCACGTAAATAATCATGAAGTGATCACGTGGCTATCCTGCACTGATCACGTGGATAACATGCACTGATCACGTGGCTGATCACACACGTATCACGTGACTGATCATGCACTGATCACGTGGCTATCATGCACTGATCACGTGGCTATCATGCACTGATCACGTGGCTGATCATGCAATGATCACGTAGCTACCATGCACTGGTCACGTGACTGATCATGCACTGATCAGGTCATTGATCATGCACTGATCACGTGACTGATCATGCACAGATCACGTGACTGATCATGCACTGATCACGTGGCTATCATGCACTGATCACTTGGCTGGACATACACTGATCACGTGCCTGGTCATGCACTGATCACGTGGCTGATCATGCACTGATCACGTGGCTATCATGCACTGATCACTTGGCTGGACATACACTGATCACGTGCCTGGTCATGCACTGATCACGTGGCGATCATGCACTGCTCATGTGGCTGATCATGCGATGATCATGTAGCTACCGTGTACAGGTCACGTGAATGAACATACACCCATCAGGTGACTGATCATGCACTGATCACGTAATTGATCATCCACTGATCACGTGACTGATCATGCACTGATCACGTGACTGATCATGCACTGATCACGTGGCTATCATGCACTGATCACTTGGCTAGTCATACACTGATCACGTGCCTGGTCATGCACAGATTACATGACTGATCATGCACTGAACACGTGATTGATCATGCACTGATCACGTGGCTATCATGCACTACTCACGTGGCTGATCATGCAATGACCATGTAGCTACCATGTACCGGTCAGGTGACTGATCATACACCCATTAGGTGACGGATCATGCACTGATCACGTCGCTGATCATACACTGACCACCTGCCTGGTCATGCACAGATCACGTGACAAATCATGAACTGATCACATAGCTATCATGAAATGTTCACCTGGCTGATCATGCACTGATCACGTGGCTGATCATGCACTGATACCGTGACTGAGCATGGACTGATCACATGACTATCATGTAGTGATCACGTGACTTAATGGCGCTGATCATGTGACTGATCATGCGCTGATCATGTTTGCTGTCATACACTGATCATGTGCCTCTGGAGGCAATATACAAAGAGCTGAGTAGGCACGAATCAAACAGTCAGCAGGCAATAATCATGGAACTCAGGTGTGAGGAATCATGCTGCTCAGCTGGCAATAATCAAGCAGCTGAGCAGGCAGGAATTACACAGCACAGCTGGCAATTGTCAAGCAGATGACAGGCAGGAATCATGCAGCTCAGCTGGCAATTGTCAAGCAGATGAGCAGACAGTAATCACGCAGCTCAGCAGGCCCTGATCACGTGACTGAGCATGCACTGTTCACGTGGCTGATCATACACTGATCACGTGATGATCATGCACTGATCACTTGGATATCATGCACTGATCACGTGGCTGATCATACACTGTTCACGTGTCTGAACATGCACTGATCACGTGGCTGATCATACACTGCTCAGGTAACTGATCATGCACTGATCACGTGGCTATCATGCACTGATCACGTGGCTGATCACACACCTGTCACGTGACATATCATGCACTGATCACGTGGCACTCATGCACTGATCACGTGGCTGATTATACTCTGCTCATGTAACTGATCATGCACACATCACGTGGCTATCATGCACTGCTCACGTGGCTCGTCATGGAAAGGTCACGTAGCTACCATATACTGGTCACGTGACTGATCATGCACAGATCACGTGAATGATCATGCACTGTTTACGGGACTGATCATGTACTGATCACGTGACTGATCATGCACTGATCACGTAATTGATCCAGCACTGATCACGTGGCTCAACATGCACTGATCACGTGGCTGATCACACATGTATCACGTGACTGATCATGCACTGATCACGTGGCTCTCATGCACTGATCATGTGGCTATCATGCACTGATCACGTAGCTATCATGCACTGATCACGTGGTTGATCACGCAATGATCACGTAGCTACCATGTACTGGTCATGTGACTGATCATGCACTGATCACGTAATTGATCCTGCACTGATCACATGGCTCATCACGCACTGATCCGGTGGCTGATCACACACGTATCACGTGACTGATCATGTACAGATCACGTAAATAATCATGAAGTGATCACGTGGCTATCCTGCACTGATCACGTGGATAACATGCACTGATCACGTGGCTGATCACACACGTATCACGTGACTGATCATGCATTGATCACGTGGCTATCATGCACTGATCACGTGGCTATCATGCACTGATCACGTGGCTGATCATGCAATGATCACGTAGCTACCATGCACTGGTCACGTGACTGATCATGCACTGATCAGGTAATTGATCAGGCACTGATCACGTGACTGATCATGCACTGATCACGTGGCTATAATGCACTGCTCACGTGGCTGATCATGCAATGATCACGCAGCTACCATGTACTGGTCACATGACTGATCATGCACTGATCACATAATTGATCATGCACTGATCCCCTGGCTTATCATGCATTGATTATGTGACTGATCATGTGCTGATCATGTTTGGTGTCACACACTGATCATGTGCCTCTGGAGGCAATGAACATAGAGCTGAGTAGGCAGGAATCAGTCAGCAGGCTATAATCATGGAACTCACCTCTGAGAAATCATGCTGCTCAGCTGGCAATAATCAAGTAGATGAGCAGGCAGGAATTACGCAGCACAGGTGGCAATTGTCAAGGAGATGACAGGCAGGAATCGTGCAGCTCAGCTGGAAATTGTCAAGCAGATGAGCAGACAGTAATCACGCAGCTCAGCAGGCCCTGATCACGTGACTGAGCATGCACTGTTCACGTGGCTGATCACACATCTCTCACGTGACTGATCATGCACTGATCATGTGACTGATCATGCACTGATCACGTGGCTATCATGCACTGATCACTTGGCTGGACATACACTGATCACGTGCCTGGTCATGCACTGATCACGTGGCTGATCATGCACTGATCACGTGGCTATCATGCACTGATCACTTGGCTGGACATACATTGATCACGTGCCTGGTCATGCACTGATCACGTGGCTGATCATGCACTGATCACGTGGCTATCATGCACTGATCACTTGGCTGGACATACACTGATCACGTGCCTGGTCATGCACTGATCACGTGGCTGATCATGCACTGATCACGTGGCTATCATGCACTGATCACTTGGCTGGACATACACTGCTCACATGCCTGGTCATGCACTGATCACGTGGCGATCATGCACTGCTCATGTGGCTGATCATGCGATGATCATGTAGCTACCGTGTACAGGTCACGTGAATGAACATACACCCATCAGGTGACTGATCATGCACTGATCACGTAATTGATCATCCACTGATCACGTGACTGATCATGCACTGATCACGTGACTGATCATGCACTGATCACGTGGCTATCATGCACTGATCACTTGGCTAGTCATACACTGATCACGTGCCTGGTCATGCACAGATTACATGACTGATCATGCACTGAACACGTGATTGATCATGCACTGATCACGTGGCTATCATGCACTACTCACGTGGCTGATCATGCAGTGACCATGTAGCTACCATGTACCGGTCAGGTGACTGATCATACACCCATTAGGTGACGGATCATGCACTGATCACGTCGCTGATCATACACTGACCACCTGCCTGGTCATGCACAGATCACGTGACAAATCATGAACTGATCACATAGCTATCATGAAATGTTCACCTGGCTGATCATGCACTGATCACGTGGCTGATCATGCACTGATACCGTGACTGAGCATGGACTGATCACATGACTATCATGTAGTGATCACGTGACTTAATGGCGCTGATCATGTGACTGATCATGCGCTGATCATGTTTGCTATCATACACTGATCATGTGCCTCTGGAGGCAATATACAAAGAGCTGAGTAGGCACGAATCAAACAGTCAGCAGGCAATAATCATGGAACTCAGGTGTGAAGAATCATGCTGCTCAGCTGGCAATAATCAAGCAGCTGAGCAGGCAGGAATTACACAGCACAGCTGGCAATTGTCAAGCAGATGACAGGCAGGAATCATGCAGCTCAGCTGGCAATTGTCAAGCAGATGAGCAGACAGTAATCACGCAGCTCAGCAGGCCCTGATCACGTGACTGATTATGCACTGATCACGTGATGATCATGCACTGATCACTTGGATATCATGCACTGATCACGTGGCTGATCATACACTGTTCACGTGTCTGACCATGCACTGATCACGTGGCTGATCATACACTGCTCACGTAACTGATCATGCACTGATCACGTGGCTATCATGCACTGATCACGTGGCTGAACATGCACTGTTCACGTGGCTGATCACACACCTGTCACGTGACATATCATGCACTGATCACGTGGCACTCATGCACTGATCACGTGGCTGATTATACTCTGCTCATGTAACTGAACATGCACACATCATGTGGCTATCATGCACTGCTCACGTGGCTCGTTATGGAAAGCTCACGTAGCTACCATATCCTGGTCACGTGACTGATCATGCACAGATCACGTCAATGATCATGCACTGTTTACGGGACTGATCATGTACTGATCACGTGACTGATCATGCACTGATCACGTAATTGATCCTGCACTGATCACGTGGCTCAACATGCACTGATCACGTGGCTGATCACACATGTATCACGTGACTGATCATGCACTGATCACGTGGCTCTCATGCACTGATCACGTAGCTATCATGCACTGATCACGTGGTTGATCACGCAATGATGACGTATCTACCATGTACTGGTCATGTGACTGATCATGCACTGATCACGTAATTGATCCTGCACTGATCACATGGCTCATCACGCACTGATCCGGTGGCTGATCACACACGTATCACGTGACTGATCATGTACAGATCACGTAAATAATCATGAAGTGATCACGTGGCTATCCTGCACTGATCACGTGGATAACATGCACTGATCACGTGGCTGATCACACACGTATCACGTGACTGATCATGCACTGATCACGTGGCTATCATGCACTGATCACGTGGCTATCATGCACTGATCACGTGGCTGATCATGCAATGATCACGTAGCTACCATGCACTGGTCACGTGACTGATCATGCACTGATCAGGTCATTGATCATGCACTGATCACGTGACTGATCATGCACAGATCACGTGACTGATCATGCACTGATCACGTGGCTATAATGCACTGCTCACCTGGCTGACCATGCAATGACCATGTAGCTACCATGTACCGGTCAGGTGACTGATCATACACCCATTAGGTGACGGATCATGCACTGATCACGTCGCTGATCATACACTGACCACCTGCCTGGTCATGCACAGATCACGTGACAAATCATGAACTGATCACATAGCTATCATGAAATGTTCACCTGGCTGATCATGCACTGATCACGTGGCTGATCATGCACTGATACCGTGACTGAGCATGGACTGATCACATGACTATCATGTAGTGATCACGTGACTTAATGGCGCTGATCATGTGACTGATCATGCGCTGATCATGTTTGCTATCATACACTGATCATGTGCCTCTGGAGGCAATATACAAAGAGCTGAGTAGGCACGAATCAAACAGTCAGCAGGCAATAATCATGGAACTCAGGTGTGAGGAAACATGCTGCTCAGCTGGCAATAATCAAGCAGCTGAGCAGTCAGGAATTACACAGCACAGCTGGCAATTGTCAAGCAGATGACAGGCAGGAATCATGCAGCTCAGCCTGCAATTGTCAAGCAGATGAGCAGACAGTAATCACGCAGCTCAGCAGGCCCTGATCACGTGACTGAGCATGCACTGTTCACGTGGCTGATCATACACTGATCACGTGATGATCATGCACTGATCACTTGGATATCATGCACTGATCACGTGGCTGATCATACACTGTTCACGTGTCTGACCATGCACTGATCACGTGGCTGATCATACACTGCTCAGGTAAATGATCATGCACTGATCACGTGGCTATCATGCACTGATCACGTGGCTGAACATGCACTGTTCACGTGGCTGATCACACACCTGTCACGTGACATATCATGCACTGATCACGTGGCACTCATGCACTGATCACGTGGCTGATTATACTCTGCTCATGTAACTGATCATGCACACATCACGTGGCTATCATGCACTGCTCACGTGGCTCGTTATGGAAAGCTCACGTAGCTACCATATACTGGTCACGTGACTGATCATGCACAGATCACGTCAATGATCATGCACTGTTTACGGGACTGATCATGTACTGATCACGTGACTGATCATGCACTGATCACGTAATTGATCCTGCACTGATCACGTGGCTCAACATGCACTGATCACGTGGCTGATCACACATGTATCACGTGACTGATCATGCACTGATCACGTGGCTCTCATGCACTGATCACGTAGCTATCATGCACTGATCACGTGGTTGATCACGCAATGATCACGTAGCTACCATGTACTGGTCATGTGACTGATCATGCACTGATCACGTAATTGATCCTGCACTGATCACATGGCTCATCACGCACTGATCCGGTGGCTGATCACACACGTATCACGTGACTGATCATGTACAGAACACGTAATTAATCATGAAGTGATCACGTGGCTATCCTGCACTGATCACGTGGATAACATGCACTGATCACGTGGCTGATCACACACGTATCACGTGACTGATCATGCACTGATCACGTGGCTATCATGCACAGATCACGTGGCTATCATGCACTGATCACGTGGCTGATCATGCAATGATCACGTAGCTACCATGCACTGGTCACGTGACTGATCATGCACTGATCAGGTCATTGATCATGCACTGATCACGTGACTGATCATGCACAGATCACGTGACTGATCATGCACTGATCACGTGGCTATAATGCACTGCTCACGTGGCTGATCATGCAATGATCACGCAGCTACCATGTACTGGTCACATGACTGATCATGCACTGATCACATAATTGATCATGCACTGATCCCCTGGCTTATCATGCATTGATTATGTGACTGATCATGTGCTGATCATGTTTGGTGTCACACACTGATCATGTGCCTCTGGAGGCAATGAACATAGAGCTGAGTAGGCAGGAATCAGTCAGCAGGCTATAATCATGGAACTCACCTCTGAGAAATCATGCTGCTCAGCTGGCAATAATCAAGTAGATGAGCAGGCAGGAATTACGCAGCACAGGTGGCAATTGTCAAGGAGATGACAGGCAGGAATCGTGCAGCTCAGCTGGAAATTGTCAAGCAGATGAGCAGACAGTAATCACGCAGCTCAGCAGGCCCTGATCACGTGACTGAGCATGCACTGTTCACGTGGCTGATCACACATCTCTCACGTGACTGATCATGCACTGATCATGTGACTGATCATGCACTGAAGACGTGGCTATCATGCACTGTTCACTTGGCTGGACATACACTGATCACGTGCCTGGTCATGCACTGATCACGTGGCTGATCATGCACTGATCACGTGGCGATCATGCACTGATCACTTGGCTGGACATACACTGATCACATGCCTGGTCATGCACTGATCACGTGGCGATCATGCACTGCTCATGTGGCTGATCATGCGATGATCATGTAGCTACCGTGTACAGGTCACGTGAATGAACATACACCCATCAGGTGACTGATCATGCACTGATCACGTAATTGATCATCCACTGATCACGTGACTGATCATGCACTGATCACGTGACTGATCATGCACTGATCACTTGGCTGGACATACACTGATCACATGCCTGGTCATGCACTGATCACGTGGCGATCATGCACTGCTCATGTGGCTGATCATGCGATGATCATGTAGCTACCGTGTACAGGTCACGTGAATGAACATACACCCATCAGGTGACTGATCATGCACTGATCACGTAATTGATCATCCACTGATCACGTGACTGATCATGCACTGATCACGTGACTGATCATGCACTGATCACGTGGCTATCATGCACTGATCACTTGGCTAGTCATACACTGATCACGTGCCTGGTCATGCACAGATTACATGACTGATCATGCACTGAACACGTGATTGATCATGCACTGATCACGTGGCTATCATGCACTACTCACGTGGCTGATCATGCAATGACCAAGTAGCTACCATGTACCGGTCAGGTGACTGATCATACACCCATTAGGTGACGGATCATGCACTGATCACGTCGCTGATCATACACTGACCACCTGCCTGGTCATGCACAGATCACGTGACAAATCATGAACTGATCACATAGCTATCATGAAATGTTCACCTGGCTGATCATGCACTGATCACGTGGCTGATCATGCACTGATACCGTGACTGAGCATGGACTGATCACATGACTATCATGTAGTGATCACGTGACTTAATGGCGCTGATCATGTGACTGATCATGCGCTGATCATGTTTGCTATCATACACTGATCATGTGCCTCTGGAGGCAATATACAAAGAGCTGAGTAGGCACGAATCAAACAGTCAGCAGGCAATAATCATGGAACTCAGGTGTGAGGAATCATGCTGCTCAGCTGGCAATAATCAAGCAGCTGAGCAGGCAGGAATTCCACAGCACAGCTGGCAATTGTCAAGCAGATGACAGGCAGGAATCATGCAGCTCAGCTGGCAATTGTCAAGCAGATGAGCAGACAGTAATCACGCAGCTCAGCAGGCCCTGATCACGTGACTGAGCATGCACTGTTCACGTGGCTGATCATACACTGATCACGTGATGATCATGCACTGATCACTTGGATATCATGCACTGATCACGTGGCTGATCATACACTGTTCACGTGTCTGACCATGCACTGATCACGTGGCTGATCATACACTGCTCAGGTAAATGATCATGCACTGATCACGTGGCTATCATGCACTGTTCACGTGGCTGATCACACACCTGTCACGTGACATATCATGCACTGATCACGTGGCACTCATGCACTGATCACGTGGCTGATTATACTCTGCTCATGTAACTCATCATGCACACATCACGTGGCTATCATGCACTGCTCACGTGGCTCGTCATGGAAAGCTCACGTAGCTACCATATACTGGTCACGTGACTGATCATGCACAGATCACGTCAATGATCATGCACTGTTTACGTGACTGATCATGTACTGATCACGTGACTGATCATGCACTGATCATGTGGCTATCATGCACTGATCACGTAGCTATCATGCACTGATCACGTGGTTGATCACGCAATGATCACGTAGCTACCATGTACTGGTCATGTGACTGATCATGCACTGATCACGTAATTGATCCTGCACTGATCACATGGCTCATCACGCACTGATCCGGTGGCTGATCACACACGTATCACGTGACTGATCATGTACAGATCACGTAAATAATCATGAAGTGATCACGTGGCTATCCAGCACTGATCACGTGGATAACATGTACTGATCACGTGGCTGATCACACACGTATCACGTGACTGATCATGCACTGAACACGTGGCTATCATGCACTGATCAGGTAATTGATCATGCACTGATCACGTGACTGATCATGCACAGATCACGTGACTGATCATGCACTGATCACGTGGCTATCATGCACTGATCATTTGGCTGGACATACACTGATCACGTGCCTGGTCATGCACTGATCACGTGGCTGATCATGCACTGATCACGTGGCTATCATGCACTGATCACTTGGCTGGACATACACTGATCACGTGCCTGGTCATGCACTGATCACGTGGCGATCATGCACTGCTCATGTGGCTGATCATGCGATGATCATGTAGCTACCGTGTACAGGTCACGTGAATGAACATACACCCATCAGGTGACTAATCATGCACTGATCACGTAATTGATCATCCACTGATCACGTGACTGATCATGCACTGATCACGTGACTGATCATGCACTGATCACGTGGCTATCATGCACTGATCACTTGGCTAGTCATACACTGATCACGTGCCTGGTCATGCACAGATTACATGACTGATCATGCACTGAACACGTGATTGATCATGCACTGATCACGTGGCTATCATGCACTACTCACGTGGCTGATCATGCAATGACCATGTAGCTACCATGTACCGGTCAGGTGACTGATCATACACCCATTAGGTGACGGATCATGCACTGATCACGTCGCTGATCATACACTGACCACCTGCCTGGTCATGCACAGATCACGTGACAAATCATGAACTGATCACATAGCTATCATGAAATGTTCACCTGGCTGATCATGCACTGATCACATGGCTGATCATGCACTGATACCGTGACTGAGCATGGACTGATCACATGACTATCATGTAGTGATCACGTGACTTAATGGCGCTGATCATGTGACTGATCATGCGCTGATCATGTTTGCTATCATACACTGATCATGTGCCTCTGGAGGCAATATACAAAGAGCTGAGTAGGCACGAATCAAACAGTCAGCAGGCAATAATCATGGAACTCAGGTGTGAGGAATCATGCTGCTCAGCTGGCAATAATCAAGCAGCTGAGCAGGCAGGAATTCCACAGCACAGCTGGCAATTGTCAAGCAGATGACAGGCAGGAATCATGCAGCTCAGCTGGCAATTGTCAAGCAGATGAGCAGACAGTAATCACGCAGCTCAGCAGGCCCTGATCACGTGACTGAGCATGCACTGTTCACGTGGCTGATCATACACTGATCACGTGATGATCATGCACTGATCACTTGGATATCATGCACTGATCACGTGGCTGATCATACACTGTTCACGTGTCTGACCATGCACTGATCACGTGGCTGATCATACACTGCTCACGTAACTGATCATGCACTGATCACGTGGCTATCATGCACTGATCACGTGGCTGAACATGCACTGTTCACGTGGCTGATCACACACCTGTCACGTGACATATCATGCACTGATCACGTGGCACTCATGCACTGATCACGTGGCTGATTATACTCTGCTCATGTAACTGATCATGCACACATCACGTGGCTATCATGCACTGCTCACGTGGCTCGTCATGGAAAGCTCACGTAGCTACCATATACTGGTCACGTGACTGATCATGCACAGATCACGTCAATGATCATGCACTGTTTACGTGACTGATCATGTACTGATCACGTGACTGATCATGCACTGATCACGTAATTGATCCTGCACTGATCACGTGGCTATCATGCACTACTCACGTGGCTGATCATGCAATGACCATGTAGCTACCATGTACCGGTCAGGTGACTGATCATACACCCATTAGGTGACGGATCATGCACTGATCACGTCGCTGATCATACACTGACCACCTGCCTGGTCATGCACAGATCACGTGACAAATCATGAACTGATCACATAGCTATCATGAAATGTTCACCTGGCTGATCATGCACTGATCACGTGGCTGATCATGCACTGATACCGTGACTGAGCATGGACTGATCACATGACTATCATGTAGTGATCACGTGACTTAATGGCGCTGATCATGTGACTGATCATGCGCTGATCATGTTTGCTATCATACACTGATCATGTGCCTCTGGAGGCAATATACAAAGAGCTGAGTAGGCACGAATCAAACAGTCAGCAGGCAATAATCATGGAACTCAGGTGTGAGGAATCATGCTGCTCAGCTGGCAATAATCAAGCAGCTGAGCAGGCAGGAATTACACAGCACAGCTGGCAATTGTCAAGCAGATGACAGGCAGGAATCATGCAGCTCAGCTGGCAATTGTCAAGCAGATGAGCAGACAGTAATCACGCAGCT
This sequence comes from Bos taurus, assembly GCF_002263795.3. Lineage (NCBI taxonomy): Eukaryota > Metazoa > Chordata > Mammalia > Artiodactyla > Bovidae > Bos > Bos taurus. The sequence goes on from NW_020191304.1 coordinate 22,996, forward strand.
CAGCAGGCCCTGATCACGTGACTGAGCATGCACTGTTCACGTGGCTGATCATACACTGATCACGTGATGATCATGCACTGATCACTTGGATATCATGCACTGATCACGTGGCTGATCATACACTGTTCACGTGTCTGACCATGCACTGATCACGTGGCTGATCATACACTGCTCAGGTAAATGATCATGCACTGATCACGTGGCTATCATGCACTGATCACGTGGCTGAACATGCACTGTTCACGTGGCTGATCACACACCTGTCACGTGACATATCATGCACTGATCACGTGGCACTCATGCACTGATCACGTGGCTGATTATACTCTGCTCATGTAACTCATCATGCACACATCACGTGGCTATCATGCACTGCTCACGTGGCTCGTCATGGAAAGCTCACGTAGCTACCATATACTGGTCACGTGACTGATCATGCACAGATCACGTCAATGATCATGCTCTGTTTACGTGACTGATCATGTACTGATCACGTGACTGATCATGCACTGATCATGTGGCTATCATGCACTGATCACGTAGCTATCATGCACTGATCACGTGGTTGATCACGCAATGATCACGTAGCTACCATGTACTGGTCATGTGACTGATCATGCACTGATCACGTAATTGATCCTGCACTGATCACATGGCTCATCACGCACTGATCCGGTGGCTGATCACACACGTATCACGTGACTGATCATGTACAGAACACGTAATTAATCATGAAGTGATCACGTGGCTATCCTGCACTGATCACGTGGATAACATGCACTGATCACGTGGCTGATCACACACGTATCACGTGACTGATCATGCACTGATCACGTGGCTATCATGCACAGATCACGTGGCTATCATGCACTGATCACGTGGCTGATCATGCAATGATCACGTAGCTACCATGCACTGGTCACGTGACTGATCATGCACTGATCAGGTAATTGATCATGCACTGATCACGTGACTGATCATGCACAGATCACGTGACTGATCATGCACTGATCACGTGGCTATAATGCACTGCTCACGTGGCTGATCATGCAATGATCACGCAGCTACCATGTACTGGTCACATGACTGATCATGCACTGATCACATAATTGATCATGCACTGATCCCCTGGCTTATCATGCATTGATTATGTGACTGATCATGTGCTGATCATGTTTGGTGTCACACACTGATCATGTGCCTCTGGAGGCAATGAACATAGAGCTGAGTAGGCAGGAATCAGTCAGCAGGCTATAATCATGGAACTCACCTCTGAGAAATCATGCTGCTCAGCTGGCAATAATCAAGTAGATGAGCAGGCAGGAATTACGCAGCACAGGTGGCAATTGTCAAGGAGATGACAGGCAGGAATCGTGCAGCTCAGCTGGAAATTGTCAAGCAGATGAGCAGACAGTAATCACGCAGCTCAGCAGGCCCTGATCACGTGACTGAGCATGCACTGTTCACGTGGCTGATCACACATCTCTCACGTGACTGATCATGCACTGATCATGTGACTGATCATGCACTGAAGACGTGGCTATCATGCACTGATCACTTGGCTGGACATACACTGATCACGGGCCTGGTCATGCACTGATCACGTGGCTGATCATGCACTGATCACGTGGCGATCATGCACTGATCACTTGGCTGGACATACACTGATCACATGCCTGGTCATGCACTGATCACGTGGCGATCATGCACTGCTCATGTGGCTGATCATGCGATGATCATGTAGCTACCGTGTACAGGTCACGTGAATGAACATACACCCATCAGGTGACTGATCATGCACTGATCACGTAATTGATCATCCACTGATCACGTGACTGATCATGCACTGATCACGTGACTGATCATGCACTGATCACGTGGCTATCATGCACTGATCACTTGGCTAATCATACACTGATCACGTGCCTGGTCATGCACAGATTACATGACTGATCATGCACTGAACACGTGATTGATCATGCACTGATCACGTGGCTATCATGCACTACTCACGTGGCTGATCATGCAATGACCAAGTAGCTACCATGTACCGGTCAGGTGACTGATCATACACCCATTAGGTGACGGATCATGCACTGATCACGTCGCTGATCATACACTGACCACCTGCCTGGTCATGCACAGATCACGTGACAAATCATGAACTGATCACATAGCTATCATGAAATGTTCACCTGGCTGATCATGCACTGATCACGTGGCTGATCATGCACTGATACCGTGACTGAGCATGGACTGATCACATGACTATCATGTAGTGATCACGTGACTTAATGGCGCTGATCATGTGACTGATCATGCGCTGATCATGTTTGCTATCATACACTGATCATGTGCCTCTGGAGGCAATATACAAAGAGCTGAGTAGGCACGAATCAAACAGTCAGCAGGCAATAATCATGGAACTCAGGTGTGAGGAATCATGCTGCTCAGCTGGCAATAATCAAGCAGCTGAGCAGGCAGGAATTCCACAGCACAGCTGGCAATTGTCAAGCAGATGACAGGCAGGAATCATGCAGCTCAGCTGGCAATTGTCAAGCAGATGAGCAGACAGTAATCACGCAGCTCAGCAGGCCCTGATCACGTGACTGATCATGCACTGTTCACGTGGCTGATCATACACTGATCACGTGATGATCATGCACTGATCACTTGGATATCATGCACTGATCACGTGGCTGATCATACACTGTTCACGTGTCTGACCATGCACTGATCACGTGGCTGATCATACACTGCTCAGGTAAATGATCATGCACTGATCACGTGGCTATCATGCACTGATCACGTGGCTGAACATGCACTGTTCACGTGGCTGATCACACACCTGTCACGTGACATATCATGCACTGATCACGTGGCACTCATGCACTGATCACGTGGCTGATTATACTCTGCTCATGTAACTGATCATGCACACATCACGTGGCTATCATGCACTGCTCACGTGGCTCGTCATGGAAAGCTCACGTAGCTACCATATACTGGTCACATGACTGATCATGCACAGATCACGTCAATGATCATGCACTGTTTACGTGACTGATCATGTACTGATCACGTGACTGATCATGCACTGATCATGTGGCTATCATGCACTGATCACGTAGCTATCATGCACTGATCACGTGGTTGATCACGCAATGATCACGTAGCTACCATGTACTGGTCATGTGACTGATCATGCACTGATCACGTAATTGATCCTGCACTGATCACATGGCTCATCACGCACTGATCCGGTGGCTGATCACACACGTATCACGTGACTGATCATGTACAGATCACGTAAATAATCATGAAGTGATCACGTGGCTATCCAGCACTGATCACGTGGATAACATGTACTGATCACGTGGCTGATCACACACGTATCACGTGACTGATCATGCACTGAACACGTGGCTATCATGCACTGATCAGGTAATTGATCATGCACTGATCACGTGACTGATCATGCACAGATCACGTGACTGATCATGCACTGATCACGTGGCTATCATGCACTGATCATTTGGCTGGACATACACTGATCACGTGCCTGGTCATGCACTGATCACGTGGCTGATCATGCACTGATCACGTGGCTATCATGCACTGATCACTTGGCTGGACATACACTGATCACGTGCCTGGTCATGCACTGATCACGTGGCGATCATGCACTGCTCATGTGGCTGATCATGCGATGATCATGTAGCTACCGTGTACAGGTCACGTGAATGAACATACACCCATCAGGTGACTAATCATGCACTGATCACGTAATTGATCATCCACTGATCACGTGACTGATCATGCACTGATCACGTGACTGATCATGCACTGATGACGTGGCTATCATGCACTGATCACTTGGCTAGTCATACACTGATCACGTGCCTGGTCATGCACAGATTACATGACTGATCATGCACTGAACACGTGATTGATCATGCACTGATCACGTGGCTATCATGCACTACTCACGTGGCTGATCATGCAATGACCATGTAGCTACCATGTACCGGTCAGGTGACTGATCATACACCCATTAGGTGACGGATCATGCACTGATCACGTCGCTGATCATACACTGACCACCTGCCTGGTCATGCACAGATCACGTGACAAATCATGAACTGATCACATAGCTATCATGAAATGTTCACCTGGCTGATCATGCACTGATCACATGGCTGATCATGCACTGATACCGTGACTGAGCATGGACTGATCACATGACTATCATGTAGTGATCACGTGACTTAATGGCGCTGATCATGTGACTGATCATGCGCTGATCATGTTTGCTATCATACACTGATCATGTGCCTCTGGAGGCAATATACAAAGAGCTGAGTAGGCACGAATCAAACAGTCAGCAGGCAATAATCATGGAACTCAGGTGTGAGGAATCATGCTGCTCAGCTGGCAATAATCAAGCAGCTGAGCAGGCAGGAATTCCACAGCACAGCTGGCAATTGTCAAGCAGATGACAGGCAGGAATCATGCAGCTCAGCTGGCAATTGTCAAGCAGATGAGCAGACAGTAATCACGCAGCTCAGCAGGCCCTGATCACGTGACTGAGCATGCACTGTTCACGTGGCTGATCATACACTGATCACGTGATGATCATGCACTGATCACTTGGATATCATGCACTGATCACGTGGCTGATCATACACTGTTCACGTGTCTGACCATGCACTGATCACGTGGCTGATCATACACTGCTCACGTAACTGATCATGCACTGATCACGTGGCTATCATGCACTGATCACGTGGCTGAACATGCACTGTTCACGTGGCTGATCACACACCTGTCACGTGACATATCATGCACTGATCACGTGGCACTCATGCACTGATCACGTGGCTGATTATACTCTGCTCATGTAACTGATCATGCACACATCACGTGGCTATCATGCACTGCTCACGTGGCTCGTCATGGAAAGCTCACGTAGCTACCATATACTGGTCACGTGACTGATCATGCACAGATCACGTCAATGATCATGCACTGTTTACGTGACTGATCATGTACTGATCACGTGACTGATCATGCACTGATCACGTAATTGATCCTGCACTGATCACGTGGCTATCATGCACTACTCACGTGGCTGATCATGCAATGACCATGTAGCTACCATGTACCGGTCAGGTGACTGATCATACACCCATTAGGTGACGGATCATGCACTGATCACGTCGCTGATCATACACTGACCACCTGCCTGGTCATGCACAGATCACGTGACAAATCATGAACTGATCACATAGCTATCATGAAATGTTCACCTGGCTGATCATGCACTGATCACGTGGCTGATCATGCACTGATACCGTGACTGAGCATGGACTGATCACATGACTATCATGTAGTGATCACGTGACTTAATGGCGCTGATCATGTGACTGATCATGCGCTGATCATGTTTGCTATCATACACTGATCATGTGCCTCTGGAGGCAATATACAAAGAGCTGAGTAGGCACGAATCAAACAGTCAGCAGGCAATAATCATGGAACTCAGGTGTGAGGAATCATGCTGCTCAGCTGGCAATAATCAAGCAGCTGAGCAGGCAGGAATTACACAGCACAGCTGGCAATTGTCAAGCAGATGACAGGCAGGAATCATGCAGCTCAGCTGGCAATTGTCAAGCAGATGAGCAGACAGTAATCACGCAGCTCAGCAGGCCCTGATCACGTGACTGAGCATGCACTGTTCACGTGGCTGATCATACACTGATCACGTGATGATCATGCACTGATCACTTGGATATCATGCACTGATCACGTGGCTGATCATACACTGTTCACGTGTCTGACCATGCACTGATCACGTGGCTGATCATACACTGCTCAGGTAAATGATCATGCACTGATCACGTGGCTATCATGCACTGATCACGTGGCTGAACATGCACTGTTCACGTGGCTGATCACACACCTGTCACGTGACATATCATGCACTGATCACGTGGCACTCATGCACTGATCACGTGGCTGATTATACTCTGCTCATGTAACTGATCATGCACACATCACGTGGCTATCATGCACTGCTCACGTGGCTCGTCATGGAAAGCTCACGTAGCTACCATATACTGGTCACGTGACTGATCATGCACAGATCACGTCAATGATCATGCACTGTTTACGTGACTGATCATGTACTGATCACGTGACTGATCATGCACTGATCATGTGGCTATCATGCACTGATCACGTAGCTATCATGCACTGATCACGTGGTTGATCACGCAATGATCACGTAGCTACCATGTACTGGTCATGTGACTGATCATGCACTGATCACGTAATTGATCCTGCACTGATCACATGGCTCATCACGCACTGATCCGGTGGCTGATCACACACGTATCACGTGACTGATCATGTACAGATCACGTAAATAATCATGAAGTGATCACGTGGCTATCCAGCACTGATCACGTGGATAACATGTACTGATCACGTGGCTGATCACACACGTATCACGTGACTGATCATGCACTGAACACGTGGCTATCATGCACTGATCAGGTAATTGATCATGCACTGATCACGTGACTGATCATGCACAGATCACGTGACTGATCATGCACTGATCACGTGGCTATCATGCACTGATCATTTGGCTGGACATACACTGATCACGTGCCTGGTCATGCACTGATCACGTGGCTGATCATGCACTGATCACGTGGCTATCATGCACTGATCACTTGGCTGGACATACACTGATCACGTGCCTGGTCATGCACTGATCACGTGGCGATCATGCACTGCTCATGTGGCTGATCATGCGATGATCATGTAGCTACCGTGTACAGGTCACGTGAATGAACATACACCCATCAGGTGACTAATCATGCACTGATCACGTAATTGATCATCCACTGATCACGTGACTGATCATGCACTGATCACGTGACTGATCATGCACTGATCACGTGGCTATCATGCACTGATCACTTGGCTAGTCATACACTGATCACGTGCCTGGTCATGCACAGATTACATGACTGATCATGCACTGAACACGTGATTGATCATGCACTGATCACGTGGCTATCATGCACTACTCACGTGGCTGATCATGCAATGACCAAGTAGCTACCATGTACCGGTCAGGTGACTGATCATACACCCATTAGGTGACGGATCATGCACTGATCACGTCGCTGATCATACACTGACCACCTGCCTGGTCATGCACAGATCACGTGACAAATCATGAACTGATCACATAGCTATCATGAAATGTTCACCTGGCTGATCATGCACTGATCACGTGGCTGATCATGCACTGATACCGTGACTGAGCATGGACTGATCACATGACTATCATGTAGTGATCACGTGACTTAATGGCGCTGATCATGTGACTGATCATGCGCTGATCATGTTTGCTATCATACACTGATCATGTGCCTCTGGAGGCAATATACAAAGAGCTGAGTAGGCACGAATCAAACAGTCAGCAGGCAATAATCATGGAACTCAGGTGTGAGGAATCATGCTGCTCAGCTGGCAATAATCAAGCAGCTGAGCAGGCAGGAATTCCACAGCACAGCTGGCAATTGTCAAGCAGATGACAGGCAGGAATCATGCAGCTCAGCTGGCAATTGTCAAGCAGATGAGCAGACAGTAATCACGCAGCTCAGCAGGCCCTGATCACGTGACTGAGCATGCACTGTTCACGTGGCTGATCATACACTGATCACGTGATGATCATGCACTGATCACTTGGATATCATGCACTGATCACGTGGCTGATCATACACTGTTCACGTGTCTGACCATGCACTGATCACGTGGCTGATCATACACTGCTCAGGTAAATGATCATGCACTGATCACGTGGCTATCATGCACTGATCACGTGGCTGAACATGCACTGTTCACGTGGCTGATCACACACCTGTCACGTGACATATCATGCACTGATCACGTGGCACTCATGCACTGATCACGTGGCTGATTATACTCTGCTCATGTAACTGATCATGCACACATCACGTGGCTATCATGCACTGCTCACGTGGCTCGTCATGGAAAGCTCACGTAGCTACCATATACTGGTCACGTGACTGATCATGCACAGATCACGTCAATGATCATGCACTGTTTACGGGACTGATCATGTACTGATCACGTGACTGATCATGCACTGATCATGTGGCTATCATGCACTGATCACGTAGCTATCATGCACTGATCACGTGGTTGATCACGCAATGATCACGTAGCTACCATGTACTGGTCATGTGACTGATCATGCACTGATCACGTAATTGATCCTGCACTGATCACATGGCTCATCACGCACTGATCCGGTGGCTGATCACACACGTATCACGTGACTGATCATGTACAGATCACGTAAATAATCATGAAGTGATCACGTGGCTATCCAGCACTGATCACGTGGATAACATGTACTGATCACGTGGCTGATCACACACGTATCACGTGACTGATCATGCACTGAACACGTGGCTATCATGCACTGATCAGGTAATTGATCATGCACTGATCACGTGACTGATCATGCACAGATCACGTGACTGATCATGCACTGATCACGTGGCTATCATGCACTGATCATTTGGCTGGACATACACTGATCACGTGCCTGGTCATGCACTGATCACGTGGCTGATCATGCACTGATCACGTGGCTATCATGCACTGATCACTTGGCTGGACATACACTGATCACGTGCCTGGTCATGCACTGATCACGTGGCGATCATGCACTGCTCATGTGGCTGATCATGCGATGGTCATGTAGCTACCGTGTACAGGTCACGTGAATGAACATACACCCATCAGGTGACTAATCATGCACTGATCACGTAATTGATCATCCACTGATCACGTGACTGATCATGCACTGATCACGTGACTGATCATGCCCTGATCACGTGGCTATCATGCACTGATCACTTGGCTAGTCATACACTGATCACGTGCCTGGTCATGCACAGATTACATGACTGATCATGCACTGAACACGTGATTGATCATGCACTGATCACGTGGCTATCATGCACTACTCACGTGGCTGATCATGCAATGACCAAGTAGCTACCATGTACCGGTCAGGTGACTGATCATACACCCATTAGGTGACGGATCATGCACTGATCACGTCGCTGATCATACACTGACCACCTGCCTGGTCATGCACAGATCACGTGACAAATCATGAACTGATCACATAGCTATCATGAAATGTTCACCTGGCTGATCATGCACTGATCACGTGGCTGATCATGCACTGATACCGTGACTGAGCATGGACTGATCACATGACTATCATGTAGTGATCACGTGACTTAATGGCGCTGATCATGTGACTGATCATGCGCTGATCATGTTTGCTATCATACACTGATCATGTGCCTCTGGAGGCAATATACAAAGAGCTGAGTAGGCACGAATCAAACAGTCAGCAGGCAATAATCATGGAACTCAGGTGTGAGGAATCATGCTGCTCAGCTGGCAATAATCAAGCAGCTGAGCAGGCAGGAATTCCACAGCACAGCTGGCAATTGTCAAGCAGATGACAGGCAGGAATCATGCAGCTCAGCTGGCAATTGTCAAGCAGATGAGCAGACAGTAATCACGCAGCTCAGCAGGCCCTGATCACGTGACTGAGCATGCACTGTTCACGTGGCTGATCATACACTGATCACGTGATGATCATGCACTGATCACTTGGATATCATGCACTGATCACGTGGCTGATCATACACTGTTCACGTGTCTGACCATGCACTGATCACGTGGCTGATCATACACTGCTCAGGTAAATGATCATGCACTGATCACGTGGCTATCATGCACTGATCACGTGGCTGAACATGCACTGTTCACGTGGCTGATCACACACCTGTCACGTGACATATCATGCACTGATCACGTGGCACTCATGCACTGATCACGTGGCTGATTATACTCTGCTCATGTAACTGATCATGCACACATCACGTGGCTATCATGCACTGCTCACGTGGCTCGTCATGGAAAGCTCACGTAGCTACCATATACTGGTCACGTGACTGATCATGCACAGATCACGTCAATGATCATGCACTGTTTACGTGACTGATCATGTACTGATCACGTGACTGATCATGCACTGATCACGTAATTGATCCTGCACTGATCACGTGGCTATCATGCACTACTCACGTGGCTGATCATGCAATGACCATGTAGCTACCATGTACTGGTCAGGTGACTGATCATACACCCATTAGGTGACGGATCATGCACTGATCACGTCGCTGATCATACACTGACCACCTGCCTGGTCATGCACAGATCACGTGACAAATCATGAACTGATCACATAGCTATCATGAAATTTTCACCTGGCTGATCATGCACTGATCACGTGGCTGATCATGCACTGATACCGTGACTGAGCATGGACTGATCACATGACTATCATGTAGTGATCACGTGACTTAATGGCGCTGATCATGTGACTGATCATGCGCTGATCATGTTTGCTATCATACACTGATCATGTGCCTCTGGAGGCAATATACAAAGAGCTGAGTAGGCACGAATCAAACAGTCAGCAGGCAATAATCATGGAACTCAGGTGTGAGGAATCATGCTGCTCAGCTGGCAATAATCAAGCAGCTGAGCAGGCAGGAATTACACAGCACAGCTGGCAATTGTCAAGCAGATGACAGGCAGGAATCATGCAGCTCAGCTGGCAATTGTCAAGCAGATGAGCAGACAGTAATCACGCAGCTCAGCAGGCCCTGATCACGTGACTGAGCATGCACTGTTCACGTGGCTGATCATACACTGATCACGTGATGATCATGCACTGATCACTTGGATATCATGCACTGATCACGTGGCTGATCATACACTGTTCACGTGTCTGACCATGCACTGATCACGTGGCTGATCATACACTGCTCAGGTAAATGATCATGCACTGATCACGTGGCTATCATGCACTGATCACGTGGCTGAACATGCACTGTTCACGTGGCTGATCACACACCTGTCACGTGACATATCATGCACTGATCACGTGGCACTCATGCACTGATCACGTGGCTGATTATACTCTGCTCATGTAACTGATCATGCACACATCACGTGGCTATCATGCACTGCTCACGTGGCTCGTCATGGAAAGCTCACGTAGCTACCATATACTGGTCACGTGACTGATCATGCACAGATCACGTCAATGATCATGCACTGTTTACGTGACTGATCATGTACTGATCACGTGACTGATCATGCACTGATCATGTGGCTATCATGCACTGATCACGTAGCTATCATGCACTGATCACGTGGTTGATCACGCAATGATCACGTAGCTACCATGTACTGGTCATGTGACTGATCATGCACTGATCACGTAATTGATCCTGCACTGATCACATGGCTCATCACGCACTGATCCGGTGGCTGATCACACACGTATCACGTGAATGATCATGTACAGATCACGTAAATAATCATGAAGTGATCACGTGGCTATCCAGCACTGATCACGTGGATAACATGTACTGATCACGTGGCTGATCACACACGTATCACGTGACTGATCATGCACTGAACACGTGGCTATCATGCACTGATCAGGTAATTGATCATGCACTGATCACGTGACTGATCATGCACAGATCACGTGACTGATCATGCACTGATCACGTGGCTATCATGCACTGATCATTTGGCTGGACATACACTGATCACGTGCCTGGTCATGCACTGATCACGTGGCTGATCATGCACTGATCACGTGGCTATCATGCACTGATCACTTGGCTGGACATACACTGATCACGTGCCTGGTCATGCACTGATCACGTGGCGATCATGCACTGCTCATGTGGCTGATCATGCGATGGTCATGTAGCTACCGTGTACAGGTCACGTGAATGAACATACACCCATCAGGTGACTAATCATGCACTGATCACGTAATTGATCATCCACTGATCACGTGACTGATCATGCACTGATCACGTGACTGATCATGCACTGATCACGTGGCTATCATGCACTGATCACTTGGCTAGTCATACACTGATCACGTGCCTGGTCATGCACAGATTACATGACTGATCATGCACTGAACACGTGATTGATCATGCACTGATCACGTGGCTATCATGCACTACTCACGTGGCTGATCATGCAATGACCAAGTAGCTACCATGTACCGGTCAGGTGACTGATCATACACCCATTAGGTGACGGATCATGCACTGATCACGTCGCTGATCATACACTGACCACCTGCCTGGTCATGCACAGATCACGTGACAAATCATGAACTGATCACATAGCTATCATGAAATGTTCACCTGGCTGATCATGCACTGATCACGTGGCTGATCATGCACTGATACCGTGACTGAGCATGGACTGATCACATGACTATCATGTAGTGATCACGTGACTTAATGGCGCTGATCATGTGACTGATCATGCGCTGATCATGTTTGCTATCATACACTGATCATGTGCCTCTGGAGGCAATATACAAAGAGCTGAGTAGGCACGAATCAAACAGTCAGCAGGCAATAATCATGGAACTCAGGTGTGAGGAATCATGCTGCTCAGCTGGCAATAATCAAGCAGCTGAGCAGGCAGGAATTCCACAGCACAGCTGGCAATTGTCAAGCAGATGACAGGCAGGAATCATGCAGCTCAGCTGGCAATTGTCAAGCAGATGAGCAGACAGTAATCACGCAGCTCAGCAGGCCCTGATCACGTGACTGAGCATGCACTGTTCACGTGGCTGATCATACACTGATCACGTGATGATCATGCACTGATCACTTGGATATCATGCACTGATCACGTGGCTGATCATACACTGTTCACGTGTCTGACCATGCACTGATCACGTGGCTGATCATACACTGCTCAGGTAAATGATCATGCACTGATCACGTGGCTATCATGCACTGATCACGTGGCTGAACATGCACTGTTCACGTGGCTGATCACACACCTGTCACGTGACATATCATGCACTGATCACGTGGCACTCATGCACTGATCACGTGGCTGATTATACTCTGCTCATGTAACTGATCATGCACACATCACGTGGCTATCATGCACTGCTCACGTGGCTCGTCATGGAAAGCTCACGTAGCTACCATATACTGGTCACGTGACTGATCATGCACAGATCACGTCAATGATCATGCACTGTTTACGGGACTGATCATGTACTGATCACGTGACTGATCATGCACTGATCATGTGGCTATCATGCACTGATCACGTAGCTATCATGCACTGATCACGTGGTTGATCACGCAATGATCACGTAGCTACCATGTACTGGTCATGTGACTGATCATGCACTGATCACGTAATTGATCCTGCACTGATCACATGGCTCATCACGCACTGATCCGGTGGCTGATCACACACGTATCACGTGACTGATCATGTACAGATCACGTAAATAATCATGAAGTGATCACGTGGCTATCCAGCACTGATCACGTGGATAACATGTACTGATCACGTGGCTGATCACACACGTATCACGTGACTGATCATGCACTGAACACGTGGCTATCATGCACTGATCAGGTAATTGATCATGCACTGATCACGTGACTGATCATGCACAGATCACGTGACTGATCATGCACTGATCACGTGGCTATCATGCACTGATCATTTGGCTGGACATACACTGATCACGTGCCTGGTCATGCACTGATCACGTGGCTGATCATGCACTGATCACGTGGCTATCATGCACTGATCACTTGGCTGGACATACACTGATCACGTGCCTGGTCATGCACTGATCACGTGGCGATCATGCACTGCTCATGTGGCTGATCATGCGATGGTCATGTAGCTACCGTGTACAGGTCACGTGAATGAACATACACCCATCAGGTGACTAATCATGCACTGATCACGTAATTGATCATCCACTGATCACGTGACTGATCATGCACTGATCACGTGACTGATCATGCCCTGATCACGTGGCTATCATGCACTGATCACTTGGCTAGTCATACACTGATCACGTGCCTGGTCATGCACAGATTACATGACTGATCATGCACTGAACACGTGATTGATCATGCACTGATCACGTGGCTATCATGCACTACTCACGTGGCTGATCATGCAATGACCAAGTAGCTACCATGTACCGGTCAGGTGACTGATCATACACCCATTAGGTGACGGATCATGCACTGATCACGTCGCTGATCATACACTGACCACCTGCCTGGTCATGCACAGATCACGTGACAAATCATGAACTGATCACATAGCTATCATGAAATGTTCACCTGGCTGATCATGCACTGATCACGTGGCTGATCATGCACTGATACCGTGACTGAGCATGGACTGATCACATGACTATCATGTAGTGATCACGTGACTTAATGGCGCTGATCATGTGACTGATCATGCGCTGATCATGTTTGCTATCATACACTGATCATGTGCCTCTGGAGGCAATATACAAAGAGCTGAGTAGGCACGAATCAAACAGTCAGCAGGCAATAATCATGGAACTCAGGTGTGAGGAATCATGCTGCTCAGCTGGCAATAATCAAGCAGCTGAGCAGGCAGGAATTCCACAGCACAGCTGGCAATTGTCAAGCAGATGACAGGCAGGAATCATGCAGCTCAGCTGGCAATTGTCAAGCAGATGAGCAGACAGTAATCACGCAGCTCAGCAGGCCCTGATCACGTGACTGAGCATGCACTGTTCACGTGGCTGATCATACACTGATCACGTGATGATCATGCACTGATCACTTGGATATCATGCACTGATCACGTGGCTGATCATACACTGTTCACGTGTCTGACCATGCACTGATCACGTGGCTGATCATACACTGCTCAGGTAAATGATCATGCACTGATCACGTGGCTATCATGCACTGATCACGTGGCTGAACATGCACTGTTCACGTGGCTGATCACACACCTGTCACGTGACATATCATGCACTGATCACGTGGCACTCATGCACTGATCACGTGGCTGATTATACTCTGCTCATGTAACTGATCATGCACACATCACGTGGCTATCATGCACTGCTCACGTGGCTCGTCATGGAAAGCTCACGTAGCTACCATATACTGGTCACGTGACTGATCATGCACAGATCACGTCAATGATCATGCACTGTTTACGGGACTGATCATGTACTGATCACCTGACTGATCATGCACTGATCACGTAATTGATCCTGCACTGATCACGTGGCTCAACATGCACTGATCACGTGGCTGATCACACATGTATCACGTGACTGGTCATGCACTGATCACGTGGCTCTCATGCACTGATCACGTAGCTATCATGCACTGATCACGTGGTTGATCACGCAATGATCACGTAGCTACCATGTACTGGTCATGTGACTGATCATGCACTGATCACGTAATTGATCCTGCACTGATCACATGGCTCATCACGCACTGATCCGGTGGCTGATCACACACGTATCACGTGACTGATCATGTACAGATCACGTAAATAATCATGAAGTGATCACGTGGCTATCCTGCACTGATCACGTGGATAACATGCACTGATCACGTGGCTGATCACACACGTATCACGTGACTGATCATGCACTGATCACGTGGCTATCATGCACTGATCACGTGGCTATCATGCACTGATCACGTGGCTGATCATGCAATGATCACGTAGCTACCATGCACTGGTCACGTGACTGATCATGCACTGATCAGGTAATTGATCATGCACTGATCACGTGGCTATCATGCACTGCTCACGTGGCTGATCATGCAATGATCACGCAGCTACCATGTACTGGTCACATGACTGATCATGCACTGATCACATAATTGATCATGCACTGATCCCCTGGCTTATCATGCATTGATTATGTGACTGATCATGTGCTGATCATGTTTGGTGTCACACACTGATCATGTGCCTCTGGAGGCAATGAACATAGAGCTGAGTAGGCAGGAATCAGTCAGCAGGCTATAATCATGGAACTCACCTCTGAGAAATCATGCTGCTCAGCTGGCAATAATCAAGTAGATGAGCAGGCAGGAATTACGCAGCACAGGTGGCAATTGTCAAGGAGATGACAGGCAGGAATCGTGCAGCTCAGCTGGAAATTGTCAAGCAGATGAGCAGACAGTAATCACGCAGCTCAGCAGGCCCTGATCACGTGACTGAGCATGCACTGTTCACGTGGCTGATCACACATCTCTCACGTGACTGATCATGCACTGATCATGTGACTGATCATGCACTGATCACGTGGCTATCATGCACTGATCACTTGGCTGGACATACACTGATCACGTGCCTGGTCATGCACTGATCACGTGGCTGATCATGCACTGATCACGTGGCTATCATGCACTGATCACTTGGCTGGACATACACTGATCACGTGCCTGGTCATGCACTGATCACGTGGCGATCATGCACTGCTCATGTGGCTGATCATGCGATGATCATGTAGCTACCGTGTACAGGTCACGTGAATGAACATACACCCATCAGGTGACTGATCATGCACTGATCACGTAATTGATCATCCACTGATCACGTGACTGATCATGCACTGATCACGTGACTGATCATGCACTGATCACGTGGCTATCATGCACTGATCACTTGGCTAGTCATACACTGATCACGTGCCTGGTCATGCACAGATTACATGACTGATCATGCACTGAACACGTGATTGATCATGCACTGATCACGTGGCTATCATGCACTACTCACGTGGCTGATCATGCAGTGACCATGTAGCTACAATGTACCGGTCAGGTGACTGATCATACACCCATTAGGTGACGGATCATGCACTGATCACGTCGCTGATCATACACTGACCACCTGCCTGGTCATGCACAGATCACGTGACAAATCATGAACTGATCACATAGCTATCATGAAATGTTCACCTGGCTGATCATGCACTGATCACGTGGCTGATCATGCACTGATACCGTGACTGAGCATGGACTGATCACATGACTATCATGTAGTGATCACGTGACTTAATGGCGCTGATCATGTGACTGATCATGCGCTGATCATGTTTGCTATCATACACTGATCATGTGCCTCTGGAGGCAATATACAAAGAGCTGAGTAGGCACGAATCAAACAGTCAGCAGGCAATAATCATGGAACTCAGGTGTGAGGAATCATGCTGCTCAGCTGGCAATAATCAAGCAGCTGAGCAGGCAGGAATTACACAGCACAGCTGGCAATTGTCAAGCAGATGACAGGCAGGAATCATGCAGCTCAGCTGGCAATTGTCAAGCAGATGAGCAGACAGTAATCACGCAGCTCAGCAGGCCCTGATCACGTGACTGAGCATGCACTGTTCACGTGGCTGATCATACACTGATCACGTGATGATCATGCACTGATCACTTGGATATCATGCACTGATCACGTGGCTGATCATACACTGTTCACGTGTCTGACCATGCACTGATCACGTGGCTGATCATACACTGCTCAGGTAACTGATCATGCACTGATCACGTGGCTATCATGCACTGATCACGTGGCTGAACATGCACTGTTCACGTGGCTGATCACACACCTGTCAGGTGACATATCATGCACTGATCACGTGGCACTCATGCACTGATCACGTGGCTGATTATACTCTGCTCATGTAACTGATCATGCACACATCACGTGGCTATCATGCACTGCTCACGTGGCTCGTCATGGAAAGGTCACGTAGCTACCATATACTGGTCACGTGACTGATCATGCACAGATCACGTCAATGATCATGCACTGTTTACGTGACTGATCATGTACTGAACACGTGACTGATCATGCACTGATCACGTAATTGATCCTGCACTGATCACGTGGCTCAACATGCACTGATCACGTGGCTGATCACACATGTATCACGTGACTGATCATGCACTGATCATGTGGCTATCATGCACTGATCACGTAGCTATCATGCACTGATCACGTGGTTGATCACGCAATGATCACGTAGCTACCATGTACTGGTCATGTGACTGATCATGCACTGATCACGTAATTGATCCTGCACTGATCACATGGCTCATCACGCACTGATCCGGTGGCTGATCACACACGTATCACGTGACTGATCATGTACAGATCACGTAAATAATCATGAAATGATCACGTGGCTATCCTGTACTGATCACGTGGATAACATGTACTGATCACGTGGCTGATCACACACGTATCACGTGACTGATCATGCACTGAACACGTGGCTATCATGCACTGATCACGTGGCTATCATGCACTGATCAGGTAATTGATCATGCACTGATCACGTGACTGATCATGCACAGATCACGTGACTGATCATGCACTGATCACGTGGCTATCATGCACTGATCACTTGGCTGGACATACACTGATCACGTGCCTGGTCATGCACTGATCACGTGGCTGATCATGCACTGATCACGTGGCTATCATGCACTGATCACTTGGCTGGACATACACTGATCACATGCCTGGTCATGCACTGATCACGTGGCGATCATGCACTGCTCATGTGGCTGATCATGCGATGATCATGTAGCTACCGTGTACAAGTCCCGTGAATGAACATACACCCATCAGGTGACTGATCATGCACTGATCACGTAATTGATCATCCACTGATCACGTGACTGATCATGCACTGATCACGTGACTGATCATGCACTGATCACGTGGCTATCATGCACTGATCACTTGGCTAGTCATACACTGATCACGTGCCTGGTCATGCACAGATTACATGACTGATCATGCACTGAACACGTGATTGATCATGCACTGATCACGTGGCTATCATGCACTACTCACGTGGCTGATCATGCAATGACCATGTAGCTACCATGTACCGGTCAGGTGACTGATCATACACCCATTAGGTGACGGATCATGCACTGATCACGTCGCTGATCATACACTGACCACCTGCCTGGTCATGCACAGATCACGTGACAAATCATGAACTGATCACATAGCTATCATGAAATGTTCACCTGGCTGATCATGCACTGATCACGTGGCTGATCATGCACTGATACCGTGACTGAGCATGGAGTGATCACATGATTATCATGTAGTGATCACGTGACTTAATGGCGCTGATCATGTGACTGATCATGCGCTGATCATGTTTGCTATCATACACTGATCATGTGCCTCTGGAGGCAATATACAAAGAGCTGAGTAGGCACGAATCAAACAGTCAGCAGGCAATAATCATGGAACTCAGGTGTGAGGAATCATGCTGCTCAGCTGGCAATAATCAAGCAGCTGAGCAGGCAGGAATTCCACAGCACAGCTGGCAATTGTCAAGCAGATGACAGGCAGGAATCATGCAGCTCAGCTGGCAATTGTCAAGCAGATGAGCAGACAGTAATCACGCAGCTCAGCAGGCCCTGATCACGTGACTGAGCATGCACTGTTCACGTGGCTGATCATACACTGATCACGTGATGATCATGCACTGATCACTTGGATATCATGCACTGATCACGTGGCTGATCATACACTGTTCACGTGTCTGACCATGCACTGATCACGTGGCTGATCATACACTGCTCACGTAACTGATCATGCACTGATCACGTGGCTATCATGCACTGATCACGTGGCTGAACATGCACTGTTCACGTGGCTGATCACACACCTGTCACGTGACATATCATGCACTGATCACGTGGCACTCATGCACTGATCACGTGGCTGATTATACTCTGCTCATGTAACTGATCATGCACACATCACGTGGCTATCATGCACTGCTCACGTGGCTCGTCATGGAAAGCTCACGTAGCTACCATATACTGGTCACGTGACTGATCATGCACAGATCACGTCAATGATCATGCACTGTTTACGTGACTGATCATGTACTGATCACGTGACTGATCATGCACTGATCATGTGGCTATCATGCACTGATCACGTAGCTATCATGCACTGATCACGTGGCTGATCACGCAATGATCACATAGCTACCATGTACTGGTCATGTGACTGATCATGCACTGATCACGTAATTGATCCTGCACTGATCACATGGCTCATCAAGCACTGATCCGTTGGCTGATCACACACGTATCACGTGACTGATCATGTACAGATCACGTAAATAATCATGAAGTGATCACGTGGCTATCCTGCACTGATCACGTGGATAACATGCACTGATCACGTGGCTGATCACACACGTATCACGTGACTGATCATGCACTGATCACGTGGCTTTCATGCACTGATCACGTGGCTATCATGCACTGATCACGTGGCTGATCATGCAATGATCACGTAGCTACCATGCACTGGTCACGTGACTGATCATGCACTGATCAGGTAATTGATCATGCACTGATCATGTGACTGATCATGCACAGATCACGTGACTGATCATGCACTGATCACGTGGCTATAATGCACTGCTCACGTGGCTGATCATGCAATGATCACGCAGCTACCATGTACTGGTCACATGACTGATCATGCACTGATCACATAATTGATCATGCACTGATCCCCTGGCTTATCATGCATTGATTATGTGACTGATCATGTGCTGATCATGTTTGGTGTCACACACTGATCATGTGCCTCTGGAGGCAATGAACATAGAGCTGAGTAGGCAGGAATCAGTCAGCAGGCTATAATCATGGAACTCACCTCTGAGAAATCATGCTGCTCAGCTGGCAATAATCAAGTAGATGAGCAGGCAGGAATTACGCAGCACAGGTGGCAATTGTCAAGGAGATGACAGGCAGGAATCGTGCAGCTCAGCTGGCAATTGTCAAGCAGATGAGCAGACAGTAATCACGCAGCTCAGCAGGCCCTGATCACGTGACTGAGCATGCACTGTTCACGTGGCTGATCACACATCTCTCACGTGACTGATCATGCACTGATCATGTGACTGATCATGCACTGATCACGTGGCTATCATGCACTGATCACTTGGCTGGACATACACTGATCACATGCCTGGTCATGCACTGATCACGTGGCTGATCATGCACTGATCACGTGGCTATCATGCACTGATCACTTGGCTGGACATACACTGATCACGTGCCTGGTCATGCACTGATCACGTGGCGATCATGCACTGCTCATGTGGCTGATCATGCGATGATCATGTAGCTACCGTGTACAGGTCACGTGAATGAACATACACCCATCAGGTGACTGATCATGCACTGATCACGTAATTGATCATCCACTGATCACGTGACTGATCATGCACTGATCACGTGACTGATCATGCACTGATCACGTGGCTATCATGCACTGATCACTTGGCTAGTCATACACTGATCACGTGCCTGGTCATGCACAGATTACATGACTGATCATGCACTGAACACGTGATTGATCATGCACTGATCATGTGGCTATCATGCACTACTCACGTGGCTGATCATGCAATGACCATGTAGCTACCATGTACCGGTCAGCTGACTGATCATACACCCATTAGGTGACGGATCATGCACTGATCACGTCGCTGATCATACACTGACCACCTGCCTGGTCATGCACAGATCACGTGACAAATCATGAACTGATCACATAGCTATCATGAAATGTTCACCTGGCTGATCATGCACTGATCACGTGGCTGATCATGCACTGATACCGTGACTGAGCATGGACTGATCACATGACTATCATGTAGTGATCACGTGACTTAATGGCGCTGATCATGTGACTGATCATGCGCTGATCATGTTTGCTATCATACACTGATCATGTGCCTCTGGAGGCAATATACAAAGAGCTGAGTAGGCACGAATCAAACAGTCAGCAGGCAATAATCATGGAACTCAGGTGTGAGGAATCATGCTGCTCAGCTGGCAATAATCAAGCAGCTGAGCAGGCAGGAATTACACAGCACAGCTGGCAATTGTCAAGCAGATGACAGGCAGGAATCATGCAGCTCAGCTGGCAATTGTCAAGCAGATGAGCAGACAGTAATCACGCAGCTCAGCAGGCCCTGATCACGTGACTGAGCATGCACTGTTCACGTGGCTGATCACACATCTCTCACGTGACTGATCATGCACTGATCATGTGACTGATCATGCACTGATCACGTGGCTATCATGCACTGATCACTTGGCTGGACATACACTGATCACGTGCCTGGTCATGCACTGATCACGTGGCTGATCATGCACTGATCACGTGGCTATCATGCACTGATCACTTGGCTGGACATACACTGATCACGTGCCTGGTCATGCACTGATCACGTGGCGATCATGCACTGCTCATGTGGCTGATCATGCGATGATCATGTAGCTACCGTGTACAGGTCACGTGAATGAACATACACCCATCAGGTGACTGATCATGCACTGATCACGTAATTGATCATCCACTGATCACGTGACTGATCATGCACTGATCACGTGACTGATCATGCACTGATCACGTGGCTATCATGCACTGATCACTTGGCTAGTCATACACTGATCACGTGCCTGGTCATGCACAGATTACATGACTGATCATGCACTGAACACGTGATTGATCATGCACTGATCACGTGGCTATCATGCACTACTCACGTGGCTGATCATGCAATGACCATGTAGCTACCATGTACCGGTCAGGTGACTGATCATACACCCATTAGGTGACGGATCATGCACTGATCACGTCGCTGATCATACACTGACCACCTGCCTGGTCATGCACAGATCACGTGACAAATCATGAACTGATCACATAGCTATCATGAAATGTTCACCTGGCTGATCATGCACTGATCACGTGGCTGATCATGCACTGATACCGTGACTGAGCATGGACTGATCACATGACTATCATGTAGTGATCACGTGACTTAATGGCGCTGATCATGTGACTGATCATGCGCTGATCATGTTTGCTATCATACACTGATCATGTGCCTCTGGAGGCAATATACAAAGAGCTGAGTAGGCACGAATCAAACAGTCAGCAGGCAATAATCATGGAACTCAGGTGTGAGGAATCATGTTGCTCAGCTGGCAATAATCAAGCAGCTGAGCAGGCAGGAATTACACAGCACAGCTGGCAATTGTCAAGCAGATGACAGGCAGGAATCATGCAGCTCAGCCTGCAATTGTCAAGCAGATGAGCAGACAGTAATCACGCAGCTCAGCAGGCCCTGATCACGTGACTGATCATGCACTGATCATGTGGCTGTCATGCACTGATCACGTAGCTATCATGCACTGATCACGTGGCTGATCACACATGTATCACGTGACTGATCATGCACTGATCACGTGGCTCTCATGCACTGATCATGTGGCTATCATGCACTGATCACGTAGCTATCATGCACTGATCACGTGGCTGATCACGCAATGATCACGTAGCTACCATGTACTGGTCATGTGACTGATCATGCACTGATCACGTAATTGATCCTGCACTGATCACATGGCTCATCACGCACTGATCCGGTGGCTGATCACACACGTATCACGTGACTGATCATGTACAGATCACGTAAATAATCATGAAGTGATCACGTGGCTATCCTGCACTGATCACGTGGATAACATGCACTGATCACGTGGCTGATCACACACGTATCACGTGACTGATCATGCACTGATCACGTGGCTATCATGCACTGATCACGTGGCTATCATGCACTGATCACGTGGCTGATCATGCAATGATCACGTAGCTACCATGCACTGGTCACGTGACTGATCATGCACTGATCAGGTCATTGATCATGCACTGATCACGTGACTGATCATGCACAGATCACGTGACTGATCATGCACTGATCACGTGGCTATCATGCACTGATCACTTGGCTGGACATACACTGATCACGTGCCTGGTCATGCACTGATCACGTGGCTGATCATGCACTGATCACGTGGCTATCATGCACTGATCACTTGGCTGGACATACACTGATCACGTGCCTGGTCATGCACTGATCACGTGGCGATCATGCACTGCTCATGTGGCTGATCATGCGATGATCATGTAGCTACCGTGTACAGGTCACGTGAATGAACATACACCCATCAGGTGACTGATCATGCACTGATCACGTAATTGATCATCCACTGATCACGTGACTGATCATGCACTGATCACGTGACTGATCATGCACTGATCACGTGGCTATCATGCACTGATCACTTGGCTAGTCATACACTGATCACGTGCCTGGTCATGCACAGATTACATGACTGATCATGCACTGAACACGTGATTGATCATGCACTGATCACGTGGCTATCATGCACTACTCACGTGGCTGATCATGCAATGACCATGTAGCTACCATGTACCGGTCAGGTGACTGATCATACACCCATTAGGTGACGGATCATGCACTGATCACGTCGCTGATCATACACTGACCACCTGCCTGGTCATGCACAGATCACGTGACAAATCATGAACTTATCACATAGCTATCATGAAATGTTCACCTGGCTGATCATGCACTGATCACGTGGCTGATCATGCACTGATACCGTGACTGAGCATGGACTGATCACATGACTATCATGTAGTGATCACGTGACTTAATGGCGCTGATCATGTGACTGATCATGCGCTGATCATGTTTGCTGTCATACACTGATCATGTGCCTCTGGAGGCAATATACAAAGAGCTGAGTAGGCACGAATCAAACAGTCAGCAGGCAATAATCATGGAACTCAGGTGTGAGGAATCATGCTGCTCAGCTGGCAATAATCAAGCAGCTGAGCAGGCAGGAATTACACAGCACAGCTGGCAATTGTCAAGCAGATGACAGGCAGGAATCATGCAGCTCAGCTGGCAATTGTCAAGCAGATGAGCAGACAGTAATCACGCAGCTCAGCAGGCCCTGATCACGTGACTGAGCATGCACTGTTCACGTGGCTGATCATACACTGATCACGTGATGATCATGCACTGATCACTTGGATATCATGCACTGATCACGTGGCTGATCATACACTGTTCACGTGTCTGAACATGCACTGATCACGTGGCTGATCATACACTGCTCAGGTAACTGATCATGCACTGATCACGTGGCTATCATGCACTGATCACGTGGCTGATCACACACCTGTCACGTGACATATCATGCACTGATCACGTGGCACTCATGCACTGATCACGTGGCTGATTATACTCTGCTCATGTAACTGATCATGCACACATCACGTGGCTATCATGCAATGCTCACGTGGCTCGTCATGGAAAGGTCACGTAGCTACCATATACTGGTCACGTGACTGATCATGCACAGATCACGTGAATGATCATGCACTGTTTACGGGACTGATCATGTACTGATCACGTGACTGATCATGCACTGATCACGTAATTGATCCAGCACTGATCACGTGGCTCAACATGCACTGATCACGTGGCTGATCACACATGTATCACGTGACTGATCATGCACTGATCACGTGGCTCTCATGCACTGATCATGTGGCTATCATGCACTGATCACGTAGCTATCATGCACTGATCACGTGGTTGATCACGCAATGATCACGTAGCTACCATGTACTGGTCATGTGACTGATCATGCACTGATCACGTAATTGATCCTGCACTGATCACATGGCTCATCACGCACTGATCCGGTGGCTGATCACACACGTATCACGTGACTGATCATGTACAGATCACGTAAATAATCATGAAGTGATCACGTGGCTATCCTGCACTGATCACGTGGATAACATGCACTGATCACGTGGCTGATCACACACGTATCACGTGACTGATCATGCATTGATCACGTGGCTATCATGCACTGATCACGTGGCTATCATGCACTGATCACGTGGCTGATCATGCAATGATCACGTAGCTACCATGCACTGGTCACGTGACTGATCATGCACTGATCAGGTAATTGATCAGGCACTGATCACGTGACTGATCATGCACTGATCACGTGGCTATAATGCACTGCTCACGTGGCTGATCATGCAATGATCACGCAGCTACCATGTACTGGTCACATGACTGATCATGCACTGATCACATAATTGATCATGCACTGATCCCCTGGCTTATCATGCATTGATTATGTGACTGATCATGTGCTGATCATGTTTGGTGTCACACACTGATCATGTGCCTCTGGAGGCAATGAACATAGAGCTGAGTAGGCAGGAATCAGTCAGCAGGCTATAATCATGGAACTCACCTCTGAGAAATCATGCTGCTCAGCTGGCAATAATCAAGTAGATGAGCAGGCAGGAATTACGCAGCACAGGTGGCAATTGTCAAGGAGATGACAGGCAGGAATCGTGCAGCTCAGCTGGCAATTGTCAAGCAGATGAGCAGACAGTAATCACGCAGCTCAGCAGGCCCTGATCACGTGACTGAGCATGCACTGTTCACGTGGCTGATCACACATCTCTCACGTGACTGATCATGCACTGATCATGTGACTGATCATGCACTGATCACGTGGCTATCATGCACTGATCACTTGGCTGGACATACACTGATCACGTGCCTGGTCATGCACTGATCACGTGGCTGATCATGCACTGATCACGTGGCTATCATGCACTGATCACTTGGCTGGACATACATTGATCACGTGCCTGGTCATGCACTGATCACGTGGCTGATCATGCACTGATCACGTGGCTATCATGCACTGATCACTTGGCTGGACATACACTGATCACGTGCCTGGTCATGCACTGATCACGTGGCTGATCATGCACTGATCACGTGGCTATCATGCACTGATCACTTGGCTGGACATACACTGCTCACATGCCTGGTCATGCACTGATCACGTGGCGATCATGCACTCCTCATGTGGCTGATCATGCGATGATCATGTAGCTACCGTGTACAGGTCACGTGAATGAAACATACACCCATCAGGTGACTGATCATGCACTGATCACGTAATTGATCATCCACTGATCAACGTGACTGATCATGCACTGATCACGTGACTGATCATGCACTGATCACGTGGCTATCATGCACTGATCACTTGGCTAGTCATACACTGATCACGTGCCTGGTCATGCACAGATTACATGACTGATCATGCACTGAACACGTGATTGATCATGCACTGATCACGTGGCTATCATGCACTACTCACGTGGCTGATCATGCAGTGACCATGTAGCTACCATGTACCGGTCAGGTGACTGATCATACACCCATTAGGTGACGGGATCATGCACTGATCACGTCGCTGATCATACACTGACCACCTGCCTGGTCATGCAACAGATCACGTGACAAATCATGAACTGATCACATAGCTATCATGAAATGTTCAACCTGGGCTGATCATGCACCTGATCACGGGGCTTGATCATGCACTGATACCGTGACTGAGCATGGACTGATCACATGACTTCATGTAGTGATAACGTGACTTAATTGGCGGCTGATCATGTGACTGATCATGCGCTGATCATGTTTGCTATCATACACTGATCATGTGCCTCTGGAGCAATATACAAAAGCTGAGTAGGCACGAATCAAACAGTCAGCAGGCCAATAATCATGGAACTCAGGTTGAAGAATCATGCTGCTCAGCTGGCAATAATCAAGCAGCTGAGCAGTCAGGAATTCCACAGCACAGCTGGGCAATTGTCAAGCAGATGACAGGCAGGAATCATGCAGCTCAGCTGGCAATTGTCAAGCAGGATCGACGCCAGACAGGTAATCCAACGCAGCCTCAGCAGGCCCTGATCACGTGGACTGATTGATGCACTGATCACGTGGATATCATGCACTGATCACTTCGGATAATCATGCACTGGATCACGTGGCTGATCATACACTGTTCACGTGTCTGACCCATGCACTGATCACGTGGTGATCATACACTGCTCACGTAACTGATCATACACTGATCACGTGGCTAATCATGCACTGATCACGTGGCTGATCACATCGCACTGTTCGACTGTGGCTGATCACAACCCTGTCACGTGACATATCATGCACTGATCACGTGGCACTCATGCACTGATCACGTGGCTGATTATACTCTGCTCATGTAACTGAACATGCACACATCATGTGGCTATCATGCACTGCTCACGTGGCTCGTTATGGAAAGCTCACGTAGCTACCATATCCTGGTCACGTGACTGATCATGCACAGATCACGTCAATGATCATGCACTGTTTACGGGACTGATCATGTACTGATCACGTGACTGATCATGCACTGATCACGTAATTGATCCTGCACTGATCACGTGGCTCAACATGCACTGATCACGTGGCTGATCACACATTATACGTGACTGTCATGCACTGATCACGTGGCTCTCATGCACTGATCACGTAGCTATCATGCACTGATCACGTGGTTGATCACGCAATGATAACGTAGCTAACATGTACTGGTCATGTGACTGATCATGCACTGATCACGGTAATTGATCCTGCACTGATCACATGGCTCATCACGCACTGAATCCGGTGGTGATCACACACGTATCACGTGACTGATCATGTACAGATCACGTAAATAATCATGAAGTGATCACGTGGCTATCCTGCACTGATCACGTGGATAACATGCACTGATCACGTGGCTGATCACACACGTATCACGTGACTGATCATGCACTGATCACGTGGCTATCATGCACTGATCACGTGGCTATCATGCACTGATCACGTGGCTGATCATGCAATGATCAGTAGCTACCATGCACTGGTCACGTGACTGATCATGCACTGATCAGGTCATTGATCATGCACTGATCACGTGACTGATCATGCACAGATCACGTGACTGATCATGCACTGATCACGTGGCTATAATGCACTGCTCACCTGGCTGACCATGCAATGACCATGTAGCTACCATGTACCGGTCAGGTGACTGATCATACACCCATTAGGTGACGGATCATGCACTGATCACGTCGCTGATCATACACTGACCACCTGCCTGGTCATGCACAGATCACGTGACAAATCATGAACTGATCACATAGCTATCATGAAATGTTCACCTGGCTGATCATGCACTGATCACGTGGCTGATCATGCACTGATACCGTGACTGAGCATGGACTGATCACATGACTATCATGTAGTGATCACGTGACTTAATGGCGCTGATCATGTGACTGATCATGCGCTGATCATGTTTGCTATCATACACTGATCATGTGCCTCTGGAGGCAATATACAAAGAGCTGAGTAGGCACGAATCAAACAGTCAGCAGGCAATAATCATGGAACTCAGGTGTGAGGAAACATGCTGCTCAGCTGGCAATAATCAAGCAGCTGAGCAGTCAGGAATTACACAGCACAGCTGGCAATTGTCAAGCAGATGACAGGC
>NW_020191305.1:0-43073 GCF_002263795.3 Bos taurus
TGCATGATCAGTCACGTGATACGTGTGTGATCAGCCACGTGATCAGGCATGATGAGTCAGGTGATCAGTGGGGATTAATTACGTGATCAGTGCATGATCAGTCACGTGACCATTACATGGTTGCTACGTGATCATTGCATGATCAGCCACGTGAGCAGTGCATGATAGCCACGTGATCAGTGGCGTATCAGTCACGTGATCAGTACATGATCAGTCACGTGAACAGTGCATGATCATTTACGTGATCTTTGCATGATCAGTCACGTGACCAGTATATGGTAGCTACGTGAACATTGCATGACCAGCCAGGTGAGAAGTGCATGATAGCCACCTGATGTGTGCATGATCAGTTACGTGAGCAGAATATGATCAGGAACACGTGATCAGTGCATGAGTGCCACGTGATCAGTGCATGATCAGTCACGTGACAGGTGTGTCATAAGCCACGTGAACAGTGCATGTTCAGCCACGTGATCAGTGCATGATATCCACGTGATCAGTGCATGATCAGTTACGTGAACAGTGTATGATCAGCCATGTGAGTAGTGCATGGTCAGACACGTGAACGGTGTATGATCAAACACGTGATCAGTGCATGATATCCACGTGATCAGTGCATGATCAGTATTGTGAACAGTGCATGATCAAACACGTGATCAGTGCATGATATCCACGTGATCAGTGCATGATCAGTATTGTGAACAGTGCATGATAAGTCACCTGATCAGTGTATGATCAATTACGTGATCAGTGCATGATCACTCACGTGACCAGTACATGGTAGCTACGTGATCATTGCATGATCAGCCACGTGAGCAGTGCCTGATAGCCGCGTGATCACTGCACGATCTGTGACATGATCAGTGGTATGTTTATCCACGTGATCAGGCATGGGCAGTCAGTGTGATCAGTGCATGATACAGACGTGATCAGTGCAAGATCAGTCTCGTGATCAGTGTATGATCAACCACGTGATCAGTGCACGATAGCCAGGTAATGAGTGCAGGATAGCCAGATGATCAGGGCATTATCAGTCACGTGATCAGTGTATGATCAGCCAAGTAATCAGTGCATGATTGCCAACTCATCAGTGCATGATCAGTCACGTGATCAGTGCATGGTCAGTCACGTGATCAGTGCATGATAGCCACGTGATCAGTGCATGATCAGTTTACGTGAGCAGTGTATGATCAGCCACGTGATCAGTGCATGGTCAGACACGTGAACAGTGTATGATCAACCAGGTGATCAGTGCATGATATCCAAGTGATCAGTGCATGATCAATCACGTGATCAGTGTATGATCAGCCACGTGAACAGTGCATGCTCAGTCACGTGATCAGGGCCTGCTGAGCTGCGTGATTACTGTCTGCTCATGCTGCTTGACAATTGCCAGCTGAGCTGCACGATTCCTGCCTGTCATCTGCTTGACAATTGCCAGCTGTGGCTGCGTAATTCCTGCCTGCTCAGCTGCTTGATTATTGCCAGCTGAGCAGCATGATTCCTCACAGCTGAGTTCCATGATTATTGCCTGCTGACTGTTTGATTCGTGCCTACTCAGCTCTTTGTTTATTGCCTCCAGAGGCACATGATCAGTGTATGATAGCAAACATGATCAGCGCATGATCAGTCACATGATCAGCGCCATTAAGTCACGTGATCACTACATGATAGTCATGTGATCAGTCCATGCTCAGTCACGGTATCAGTGCATGATCAGCCACGTGATCAATGCATGATCTGTCACATGATTAGTGTATGATCATCCACGTGATCAGTGCATGATCACCACATGATCAGTGCATAATCAATTACGTCATCAGTGCATGATCAGTCACGTGACCAGTACATGGTAGCTGCGTGATCAGAGTATGACCAGCCAAGTGATCAGTGCATGATAGCCACGTGATCAGTGCATGATCAGTCACGTGATCAGTGCATGATCAGTCACGTGATCAGTGCATGATCAGCCACATGATCAGTGCATGATCAATTACGTCATCAGTGCATGATCAGTCACGTGACCAGTACATGGTAGCTGCGTGATCATTGCATGATCAGCCAAGTTAGCAGTGCATGATAGCCACGTGATCAGTGCATGATCAGTCACGTGATCAGTGCATGATTATTCACGTGTTCAGTGCATGATCAACCACGTGATCAGTGCATGATCAATTACGTGATCAGTGCATGATCAGTCACGTGACCAGTACATTGTAGCTACGTGATCATTGCATGATCAGCCACGTGATCAGTGCATGATAGCCACGTGATCAGTGCATGATCAGTCATGTGATACGTGTGTGATCGGCCACGTGATCAGTGCATGATATCCACGTGATCAGTGAATGATAGCCACGTGATTAGTGCATGATAGCCACGTGATCAGTGCATGATCAGTCACGTGATACGTGTGTGATCAGCCACGTGATCAGTGCATGATGAGTCAGGTGATCAGTGCAGGATTAATGATCAGTCACGTGACCAGTACATGGTTGCTACGTGATCATTGCATGATCAGCCACGTGAGCAGTGCATGATAGCCACGTGATCAGTGCATGATCAGTCACGTGATCAGTACATGATCAGTCAACTGAACAGTGCATGATCATTTACGTGATCTGAGCATGATCAGTCACGTGACCAGTACATGGTAGCTACGTGAACATTGCATGACCAGTCAGGTGAGAAGTGCATGATAGCCACGTGATGTGTGCATGATCAGTTACGTGAGCAGAGTATGATCAGCCACGTGATCAGTGCATGAGTGCCACGTGATCAGTGCATGATCAGTCACGTGACAGGTGTGCGGTAAGCCACGTGAACAGTGCATGTTCAGCCACGTGATCAGTGCATGATATCCACGTGATCAGTGCATGATCAGTTACGTGAACAGTGTATGATCAGCCACGTGAGCAGTGCATGGTCAGACACGTGAACAGTGTATGATCAAACACGTGATCAGTGCATGATATCCACTTGATCAGTGCATGATGAGTCTCGTGAACAGTGCATGATCAGTCACGTGATCAGTGCATGATCAGCCACGTGATCAGTGCATGATCAATCACGTGACCAGTATATGGTAGCTATGTGTTCATTGCATGAACAGCCATGTGATCTGTGCATGATAGCCACGTAATCACTGCATAATAGCCACATGATCAGTGCATGATCAGTCACGTGATCAGTGCATGATCAGTCACGTGATCAGTGTATGATCAGTCACATGATCAGTGCATGATCAGCCACATGACCAGTGCATGATCAATTACGTCATCAGTGCATGATCAGTCACGTGACCAGTACATGGTAGCTGCGTGATCATTGCATGATCAGCCAAGTGAGCAGTGCATGATAGCCACGTGATCAGTGCATGATCATTCAGGTGATCAGTGCATGATTATTCACGTGTTCAGTGCATGATCAGCCACGTGATCAGTGCATGATCAATTACGTGATCAGTGCATGATCAGTCACGTGACCAGTACATGGTAGCTACTTGATCATTGCATGATCAGCCACGTGATCAGTGCATGATAGCCACGTGATCAGTGCATGATCAGTCATGTGATACGTGTTTGATAAGCCACGTGATCAGTGCATGATATCCACGTGATCAGTGAATGATAGCCACGTGATTAGTACATGATAGCAACGTGATCAGTGCATGATCAGTCACGTGATACGTGTGTGATCAGCCACGTGATCAGTGCATGATGAGTCAGGTGATCAGTGCGGGATTAATTACGTGATCAGTGCATGATCAGTCACGTGACCAGTACATGGTTGCTACGTGATCATTGCATGATCAGCCACGTGAGCAGTGCATGATAGCCACGTGATCAGTGCGTGATCAGTCACGTGATCAGTACATGATCAGTCACGTGAACAGTGCATGATCATTTACGTGATCTGTGCATGATCAGTCACGTGACCAGTAAATGGTAGCTACGTGAACATTGCATGAGCAGCCAGGTGAGAAGTGCATGATAGCCACCTGATGTGTGCATGATCAGTTACGTGAGCAGAATATGATCAGACACGTGATCAGTGCATGAGTGCCACGTGATCAGTGCATGATCAGTCACGTGACAGGTGTGTCATAAGCCACGTGAACAGTGCATGTTCAGCCACGTGATCAGTGCATGATATCCACGTGATCAGTGCATGATCAGTTACGTGAACAGTGTATGATCAGCCATGTGAGCAGTGCATGCTCAGACACGTGAACGGTGTATGATCAAACACGTGATCAGTGCATGATATCCACGTGATCAGTGCATGATCAGTATTGTGAACAGTGCATGATAAGTCACCTGATCAGTGTATGATCAATTACGTGATCAGTGCATGATCACTCACGTGACCAGTACATGGTAGCTACGTGATCATTGCATGATCAGCCACGTGAGCAGTGCCTGATAGCCGCGTGATCACTGCATGATCTGTGACATGATCAGTGTATGTTTATCCACGTGATCAGTGCATGGGCAGTCAGGTGATCAGTGCATGATACAGACGTGATCAGTGCAAGATCAGTCTCGTGATCAGTGTATGATCAACCACGTGATCAGTGCACGATAGCCAGGTAATGAGTGCAGGATAGCCAGATGATCAGGGCATTATCAGTCACGTGATCAGTGTATGATCAGCCAAGTAATCAGTGCATGATTGCCAACTCATCAGTGCATGATCAGTCACGTGATCAGTGCATGGTCAGTCACGTGATCAGTGCATGATAGCCACGTGATCAGTGCATGATCAGTTACGTGAGCAGTGTATGATCAGCCACGTGATCAGTGCATGGTCAGACACGTGAACAGTGTATGATCAACCAGGTGATCAGTGCATGATATCCAAGTGATCAGTGCATGATCAATCACGTGATCAGTGTATGATCAGCCACGTGAACAGTGCATGCTCAGTCACGTGATCAGGGCCTGCTGAGCTGCGTGATTACTGTCTGCTCATCTGCTTGACAATTGCCAGCTGAGCTGCACGATTCCTGCCTGTCATCTGCTTGACAATTGCCAGCTGTGCTGTGGAATTCCTGCCTGCTCAGCTGCTTGATTATTGCCAGCTGAGCAGCATGATTCCTCACAGCTGAGTTCCATGATTATTGCCTGCTGACTGTTTGATTCGTGCCTACTCAGCTCTTTGTTTATTGCCTCCAGAGGCACATGATCAGTGTATGATAGCAAACATGATCAGCGCATGATCAGTCACATGATCAGCGCCATTAAGTCACGTGATCACTACATGATAGTCATGTGATCAGTCCATGCTCAGTCAAGGTATCAGTGCATGATCAGCCACGTGATCAATGCATGATCTGTCACATGATTAGTGTATGATCATCCACGTGATCAGTGCATGATCACCACATGATCAGTGCATAATCAATTACGTCATCAGTGCATGATCAGTCACGTGACCAGTACATGGTAGCTGCGTGATCAGAGTATGACCAGCCAAGTGATCAGTGCATGATAGCCACGTGATCAGTGCAAGATCAGCCACATGATCAGTGCATGATCAATTACGTCATCAGTGCATGATCAGTCACGTGACCAGTACATGGTAGCTGCGTGATCATTGCATGCTCAGCCAAGTTAGCAGTGCATGATAGCCACGTGATCAGTGCATGATCAGTCACGTGATCAGTGCATGATTATTCACGTGTTCAGTGCATGATCAGCCACGTGATCAGTGCATGATCAATTACGTGATCAGTGCATGATCAGTCACGTGACCAGTATATGGTAGCTACTTGATCATTGCATGATCAGCCACGTGAGCAGTGCCTGATAGCCGCGTGATCACTGCATGATCTGTGACATGATCAGTGTATGTTTATCCACGTGATCAGTGCATGGGCAGTCAGGTGATCAGTGCATGATACAGACGTGATCAGTGCAAGATCAGTCTCGTGATCAGTGTATGATCAACCACGTGATCAGTGCACGATAGCCAGGTAATGAGTGCAGGATAGCCAGATGATCAGGGCATTATCAGTCACGTGATCAGTGTATGATCAGCCAAGTAATCAGTGCATGATTGCCAACTCATCAGTGCATGATCAGTCACGTGATCAGTGCATGGTCAGTCACGTGATCAGTGCATGATAGCCACGTGATCAGTGCATGATCAGTTACGTGAGCAGTGTATGATCAGCCACGTGATCAGTGCATGGTCAGACACGTGAACAGTGTATGATCAACCAGGTGATCAGTGCATGATATCCAAGTGATCAGTGCATGATCAATCACGTGATCAGTGTATGATCAGCCACGTGAACAGTGCATGCTCAGTCACGT
The DNA here is from genome assembly GCF_002263795.3 of Bos taurus. Lineage (NCBI taxonomy): Eukaryota > Metazoa > Chordata > Mammalia > Artiodactyla > Bovidae > Bos > Bos taurus. The sequence continues at coordinate 6,321 of NW_020191305.1, forward strand.
GATCAGGGCCTGCTGAGCTGCGTGATTACTGTCTGCTCATCTGCTTGACAATTGCCAGCTGAGCTGCACGATTCCTGCCTGTCATCTGCTTGACAATTGCCAGCTGTGCTGCGTAATTCCTGCCTGCTCAGCTGCTTGATTATTGCCAGCTGAGCAGCATGATTCTTCACAGCTGAGTTCCATGATTATTGCCTGCTGACTGTTTGATTCGTGCCTACTCAGCTCTTTGTTTATTGCCTCCAGAGGCACATGATCAGTGTATGATAGCAAACATGATCAGCGCATGATCAGTCACATGATCAGCGCCATTAAGTCACGTGATCACTACATGATAGTCATGTGATCAGTCCATGCTCAGTCACGGTATCAGTGCATGATCAGCCACGTGATCAATGCATGATCTGTCACATGATTAGTGTACGATCATCCACGTGATCAGTGCATGATCACCACATGATCAGTGCATAATCAATTACGTCATCAGTGCATGATCAGTCACGTGACCAGTACATGGTAGCTGCGTGATCATTGCATGATCAGCCAAGTTAGCAGTGCATGATAGCCACGTGATCAGTGCATGATCAGTCACGTGATCAGTGCATGATTATTCACGTGTTCAGTGCATGATCAACCACGTGATCAGTGCATGATCAATTACGTGATCAGTGCATGATCAGTCACGTGACCAGTACATTGTAGCTACGTGATCATTGCATGATCAGCCACGTGATCAGTGCATGATAGCCACGTGATCAGTGCATGATCAGTCATGTGATACGTGTGTGATCGGCCACGTGATCAGTGCATGATATCCACGTGATCAGTGAATGATAGCCACGTGATTAGTGCATGATAGCCACGTGATCAGTGCATGATCAGTCACGTGATACGTGTGTGATCAGCCACGTGATCAGTGCATGATGAGTCAGGTGATCAGTGCAGGATTAATTACGTGATCATGCATGATCAGTCACGTGACCAGTACATGGTTGCTACGTGATCATTGCATGATCAGCCACGTGAGCAGTGCATGATAGCCACGTGATCAGTGCATGATCAGTCACGTGATCAGTACATGATCAGTCAACTGAACAGTGCATGATCATTTACGTGATCTGAGCATGATCAGTCACGTGACCAGTACATGGTAGCTACGTGAACATTGCATGACCAGTCAGGTGAGAAGTGCATGATAGCCACGTGATGTGTGCATGATCAGTTACGTGAGCAGAGTATGATCAGCCACGTGATCAGTGCATGAGTGCCACGTGATCAGTGCATGATCAGTCACGTGACAGGTGTGCGGTAAGCCACGTGAACAGTGCATGTTCAGCCACGTGATCAGTGCATGATATCCACGTGATCAGTGCATGATCAGTTACGTGAACAGTGTATGATCAGCCACGTGAGCAGTGCATGGTCAGACACGTGAACAGTGTATGATCAAACACGTGATCAGTGCATGATATCCACTTGATCAGTGCATGATGAGTCTCGTGAACAGTGCATGATCAGTCACGTGATCAGTGCATGATCAGCCACGTGATCAGTGCATGATCAATCACCTGACCAGTATATGGTAGCTATGTGTTCATTGCATGAACAGCCATGTGATCTGTGCATGATAGCCACGTGATCACTGCATAATAGCCACATGATCAGTGCATGATCAGTCACGTGATCAGTGCATGATCAGTCACGTGATCAGTGTATGATCAGTCACATGATCAGTGCATGATCAGCCACATGACCAGTGCATGATCAATTACGTCATCAGTGCATGATCAGTCACGTGACCAGTACATGGTAGCTGCGTGATCATTGCATGATCAGCCAAGTGAGCAGTGCATGATAGCCACGTGATCAGTGCATGTTCAGTCAGGTGATCAGTGCATGATCAATTACGTGATCAGTGCATGATCAGTCACGTGACCAGTACATGGTAGCTACTTGATCATTGCATGATCAGCCACGTGATCAGTGCATGATAGCCACGTGATCAGTGCATGATCAGTCATGTGATACGTGTGTGATAAGCCACGTGATCAGTGCATGATATCCACGTGATCAGTGAATGATAGCCACGTGATTAGTACATGATAGCAACGTGATCAGTGCATGATCAGTCACGTGATACGTGTGTGATCAGCCACGTGATCAGTGCATGATGAGTCAGGTGATCAGTGCGGGATTAATTACGTGATCAGTGCATGATCAGTCACGTGACCAGTACATGGTTGCTACGTGATCATTGCATGATCAGCCACGTGAGCAGTGCATGATAGCCACGTGATCAGTGCGTGATCAGTCACGTGATCAGTACATGATCAGTCACGTGAACAGTGCATGATCATTTACGTGATCTGTGCATGATCAGTCACGTGACCAGTATATGGTAGCTACGTGAACATTGCATGACCAGCCAGGTGAGAAGTGCATGATAGCCACCTGATGTGTGCATGATCAGTTACGTGAGCAGAATATGATCAGACACGTGATCAGTGCATGAGTGCCACGTGATCAGTGCATGATCAGTCACGTGACAGGTGTGTCATAAGCCACGTGAACAGTGCATGTTCAGCCACGTGATCAGTGCATGATATCCACGTGATCAGTGCATGATCAGTTACGTGAACAGTGTATGATCAGCCATGTGAGCAGTGCATGGTCAGACACGTGAACGGTGTATGATCAAACACGTGATCAGTGCATGATATCCACGTGATCAGTGCATGATCAGTATTGTGAACAGTGCATGATAAGTCACCTGATCAGTGTATGATCAATTACGTGATCAGTGCATGATCACTCACGTGACCAGTACATGGTAGCTACGTGATCATTGCATGATCAGCCACGTGAGCAGTGCCTGATAGCCGCGTGATCACTGCATGATCTGTGACATGATCAGTGTATGTTTATCCACGTGATCAGTGCATGGGCAGTCAGGTGATCAGTGCATGATACAGACATGATCAGTGCAAGATCAGTCTCGTGATCAGTGTATGATCAACCACGTGATCAGTGCACGATAGCCAGGTAATGAGTGCAGGATAGCCAGATGATCAGGGCATTATCAGTCACGTGATCAGTGTATGATCAGCCAAGTATTCAGTGCATGATTGCCAACTCATCAGTGCATGATCAGTCACGTGATCAGTGCATGGTCAGTCACGTGATCAGTGCATGATAGCCACGTGATCAGTGCATGATCAGTTACGTGAGCAGTGTATGATCAGCCACGTGATCAGTGCATGGTCAGACACGTGAACAGTGTATGATCAACCAGGTGATCAGTGCATGATATCCAAGTGATCAGTGCATGATCAATCACGTGATCAGTGTATGATCAGCCACGTGAACAGTGCATGCTCAGTCACGTGATCAGGGCCTGCTGAGCTGCGTGATTACTGTCTGCTCATCTGCTTGACAATTGCCAGCTGAGCTGCACGATTCCTGCCTGTCATCTGCTTGACAATTGCCAGCTGTGCTGCGTAATTCCTGCCTGCTCAGCTGCTTGATTATTGCCAGCTGAGCAGCATGATTCCTCACAGCTGAGTTCCATGATTATTGCCTGCTGACTGTTTGATTCGTGCCTACTCAGCTCTTTGTTTATTGCCTCCAGAGGCACATGATCAGTGTATGATAGCAAACATGATCAGCGCATGATCAGTCACATGATCAGCGCCATTAAGTCACGTGATCACTACATGATAGTCATGTGATCAGTCCATGCTCAGTCACGGTATCAGTGCATGATCAGCCACGTGATCAATGCATGATCTGTCACATGATTAGTGTATGATCATCCACGTGATCAGTGCATGATCACCACATGATCAGTGCATAATCAATTAGGTCATCAGTGCATGATCAGTCACGTGACCAGTACATGGTAGCTGCGTGATCAGAGTATGACCAGCCAAGGGATCAGTGCATGATAGCCACGTGATCAGTGCATGATCAGCCACATGATCAGTGCATGATCAATTACGTCATCAGTGCATGATCAGTCACGTGACCAGTACATGGTAGCTGCGTGATCATTGCATGATCAGCCAAGTTAGCAGTGCATGATAGCCACCTGATCAGTGCATGATCAGTCACGTGATCAGTGCATGATTATTCACGTGTTCAGTGCATGATCAGCCACGTGATCAGTGCATGATCAATTACGTGATCAGTGCATGATCAGTCACGTGAGCAGTACATTGTAGCTACGTGATCATTGCATGATCAGCCACGTGATCAGTGCATGATAGCCACGTGATCAGTGCATGATCAGTCATGTGATACGTGTGTGATCGGCCACGTGATCAGTGCATGATATCCACGTGATCAGTGAATGATAGCCACGTGATTAGTGCATGATAGCCACGTGATCAGTGCATGATCAGTCACGTGATACGTGTGTGATCAGCCACGTGATCAGTGCATGATGAGTCAGGTGATCAGTGCAGGATTAATTACGTGATCATGCATGATCAGTCACGTGACCAGTACATGGTTGCTACGTGATCATTGCATGATCAGCCACGTGAGCAGTGCATGATAGCCACGTGATCAGTGCATGATCAGTCACGTGATCAGTACATGATCAGTCAACTGAACAGTGCATGATCATTTACATGATCTGAGCATGATCAGTCACGTGACCAGTACATGGTAGCTACGTGAACATTGCATGACCAGTCAGGTGAGAAGTGCATGATAGCCACGTGATGTGTGCATGATCAGTTACGTGAGCAGAGTATGATCAGCCACGTGATCAGTGCATGATCAGTCACGTGACAGGTGTGCGGTAAGCCACGTGAACAGTGCATGTTCAGCCACGTGATCAGTGCATGATATCCACGTGATCAGTGCATGATCAGTTACGTGAACAGTGTATGATCAGCCACGTGAGCAGTGCATGGTCAGACACGTGAACAGTGTATGATCAAACACGTGATCAGTGCATGATATCCACTTGATCAGTGCATGATGAGTCTCGTGAACAGTGCATGATCAGTCACGTGATCAGTGCATGATCAGCCACGTGATCAGTGCATGATCAATCACGTGACCAGTATATGGTAGCTATGTGTTCATTGCATGAACAGCCATGTGATCTGTGCATGATAGCCACGTGATCACTGCATAATAGCCACATGATCAGTGCATGATCAGTCACGTGATCAGTGCATGATCAGTCACGTGATCAGTGTATGATCAGTCACATGATCAGTGCATGATCAGCCACATGACCAGTGCATGATCAATTACGTCATCAGTGCATGATCAGTCACGTGACCAGTACATGGTAGCTGCGTGATCATTGCATGATCAGCCAAGTGAGCAGTGCATGATAGCCACGTGATCAGTGCATGATCAGTCACGTGATCAGTGCATGATTATTCACGTGTTCAGTGCATGATCAGCCACGTGATCAGTGCATGATGAGTCAGGTGATCAGTGCGGGATTAATTACGTGATCAGTGCATGATCAGTCACGTGACCAGTACATGGTTGCTACGTGATCATTGCATGATCAGCCACGTGAGCAGTGCATGATAGCCACGTGATCAGTGCGTGATCAGTCACGTGATCAGTACATGATCAGTCACGTGAACAGTGCATGATCATTTACGTGATCTTTGCATGATCAGTCACGTGACCAGTATATGGTAGCTACGTGAACATTGCATGAGCAGCCAGGTGAGAAGTGCATGATAGCCACCTGATGTGTGCATGATCAGTTACGTGAGCAGAATATGATCAGACACGTGATCAGTGCATGAGTGCCACGTGATCAGTGCATGATCAGTCACGTGACAGGTGTGTCATAAGCCACGTGAACAGTGCATGTTCAGCCACGTGATCAGTGCATGATATCCACGTGATCAGTGCATGATCAGTTACGTGAACAGTGTATGATCAGCCATGTGAGCAGTGCATGCTCAGACACGTGAACGGTGTATGATCAAACACGTGATCAGTGCATGATATCCACGTGATCAGTGCATGATCAGTATTGTGAACAGTGCATGATAAGTCACCTGATCAGTGTATGATCAATTACGTGATCAGTGCATGATCACTCACGTGACCAGTACATGGTAGCTACGTGATCATTGCATGATCAGCCACGTGAGCAGTGCCTGATAGCCGCGTGATCACTGCATGATCTGTGACATGATCAGTGTATGTTTATCCACGTGATCAGTGCAGGGGCAGTCAGGTGATCAGTGCATGATACAGACGTGATCAGTGCAAGATCAGTCTCGTGATCAGTGTATGATCAACCACGTGATCAGTGCACGATAGCCAGGTAATGAGTGCAGGATAGCCAGATGATCAGGGCATTATCAGTCACGTGATCAGTGTATGATCAGCCAAGTAATCAGTGCATGATTGCCAACTCATCAGTGCATGATCAGTCACGTGATCAGTGCATGGTCAGTCACGTGATCAGTGCATGATAGCCACGTGATCAGTGCATGATCAGTTACGTGAGCAGTGTATGATCAGCCACGTGATCAGTGCATGGTCAGACACGTGAACAGTGTATGATCAACCAGGTGATCAGTGCATGATATCCAAGTGATCAGTGCATGATCAATCACGTGATCAGTGTATGATCAGCCACGTGACCAGTACATGGTTGCTACGTGATCATTGCATGATCAGCCACGTGAGCAGTGCATGATAGCCACGTGATCAGTGCATGATCAGTCACGTGATCAGTACATGATCAGTCAACTGAACAGTGCATGATCATTTACGTGATCTGAGCATGATCAGTCACGTGACCAGTACATGGTAGCTACGTGAACATTGCATGACCAGTCAGGTGAGAAGTGCATGATAGCCACGTGATGTGTGCATGATCAGTTACGTGAGCAGAGTATGATCAGCCACGTGATCAGTGCATGAGTGCCACGTGATCAGTGCATGATCAGTCACGTGACAGGTGTGCGGTAAGCCACGTGAACAGTGCATGTTCAGCCACGTGATCAGTGCATGATATCCACGTGATCAGTGCATGATCAGTTACGTGAACAGTGTATGATCAGCCACGTGAGCAGTGCATGGTCAGACACGTGAACAGTGTATGATCAAACACGTGATCAGTGCATGATATCCACTTGATCAGTGCATGATGAGTCTCGTGAACAGTGCATGATCAGTCACGTGATCAGTGCATGATCAGCCACGTGATCAGTGCATGATCAATCACGTGACCAGTATATGGTAGCTATGTGTTCATTGCATGAACAGCCATGTGATCTGTGCATGATAGCCACGTGATCACTGCATAATAGCCACATGATCAGTGCATGATCAGTCACGTGATCAGTGCATGATCAGTCACGTGATCAGTGTATGATCAGTCACATGATCAGTGCATGATCAGCCACATGACCAGTGCATGATCAATTACGTCATCAGTGCATGATCAGTCACGTGACCAGTACATGGTAGCTGCGTGATCATTGCATGATCAGCCAAGTGAGCAGTGCATGATAGCCACGTGATCAGTGCATGATCAGTCAGGTGATCAGTGCATGATTATTCACGTGTTCAGTGCATGATCAGCCACGTGATCAGTGCATGATCAATTACGTGATCAGTGCATGATCAGTCACGTGACCAGTACATGGTAGCTACTTGATCATTGCATGATCAGCCACGTGATCAGTGCATGATAGCCACGTGATCAGTGCATGATCAGTCATGTGATACGTGTGTGATAAGCCACGGGATCAGTGCATGATATCCACGTGATCAGTGAATGATAGCCACGTGATTAGTACATGATAGCAACGTGATCAGTGCATGATCAGTCACGTGATATGTGTGTGATCAGCCACGTGATCAGTGCATGATGAGTCAGGTGATCAGTGCGGGATTAATTACGTGATCAGTGCATGATCAGTCACGTGACCAGTACATGGTTGCTACGTGATCATTGCATGATCAGCCACGTGAGCAGTGCATGATAGCCACGTGATCAGTGCGTGATCAGTCACGTGATCAGTACATGATCAGTCACGTGAACAGTGCATGATCATTTACGTGATCTTTGCATGATCAGTCACGTGACCAGTATATGGTAGCTACGTGAACATTGCATGACCAGCCAGGTGAGAAGTGCATGATAGCCACCTGATGTGTGCATGATCAGTTACGTGAGCAGAATATGATCAGACACGTGATCAGTGCATGAGTGCCACGTGATCAGTGCATGATCAGTCACGTGACAGGTGTGTCATAAGCCACGTGAACAGTGCATGTTCAGCCACGTGATCAGTGCATGATATCCACGTGATCAGTGCATGATCAGTTACGTGAACAGTGTATGATCAGCCATGTGAGCAGTGCATGGTCAGACACGTGAACGGTGTATGATCAAACACGTGATCAGTGCATGATATCCACGTGATCAGTGCATGATCAGTATTGTGAACAGTGCATGATAAGTCACCTGATCAGTGTATGATCAATTACGTGATCAGTGCATGATCACTCACGTGACCAGTACATGGTAGCTACGTGATCATTGCATGATCAGCCACGTGAGCAGTGCCTGATAGCCGCGTGATCACTGCATGATCTGTGACATGATCAGTGTATGTTTATCCACGTGATCAGTGCATGGGCAGTCAGGTGATCAGTGCATGATACAGACGTGATCAGTGCAAGATCAGTCTCGTGATCAGTGTATGATCAACCACGTGATCAGTGCACGATAGCCAGGTAATGAGTGCAGGATAGCCAGATGATCAGGGCATTATCAGTCACGTGATCAGTGTATGATCAGCCAAGTAATCAGTGCATGATTGCCAACTCATCAGTGCATGATCAGTCACGTGATCAGTGCATGGTCAGTCACGTGATCAGTGCATGATAGCCACGTGATCAGTGCATGATCAGTTACGTGAGCAGTGTATGATCAGCCACGTGATCAGTGCATGGTCAGACACGTGAACAGTGTATGATCAACCAGGTGATCAGTGCATGATATCCAAGTGATCAGTGCATGATCAATCACGTGATCAGTGTATGATCAGCCACGTGAACAGTGCATGCTCAGTCACGTGATCAGGGTCTGCTGAGCTGCGTGATTACTGTCTGCTCATCTGCTTGACAATTGCCAGCTGAGCTGCACGATTCCTGCCTGTCATCTGCTTGACAATTGCCAGCTGTGCTGCGTAATTCCTGCCTGCTCAGCTGCTTGATTATTGCCAGCTGAGCAGCATGATTCCTCACAGCTGAGTTCCATGATTATTGCCTGCTGACTGTTTGATTCGTGCCTACTCAGCTCTTTGTTTATTGCCTCCAGAGGCACATGATCAGTGTATGATAGCAAACATGATCAGCGCATGATCAGTCACATGATCAGCGCCATTAAGTCACGTGATCACTACATGATAGTCATGTGATCAGTCCATGCTCAGTCACGGTATCAGTGCATGATCAGCCACGTGATCAATGCATGATCTGTCACATGATTAGTGTATGATCATCCACGTGATCAGTGCATGATCACCACATGATCAGTGCATAATCAATTACGTCATCAGTGCATGATCAGTCACGTGACCAGTACATGGTAGCTGCGTGATCAGAGTATGACCAGCCAAGTGATCAGTGCATGATAGCCACGTGATCAGTGCATGATCAGTCACGTGATCAGTGCATGATCAGTCACGTGATCAGTGCATGATCAGCCACATGATCAGTGCATGATCAATTACGTCATCAGTGCATGATCAGTCACGTGACCAGTACATGGTAGCTGCGTGATCATTGCATGATCAGCCAAGTTAGCAGTGCATGATAGCCACGTGATCAGTGCATGATCAGTCACGTGATCAGTGCATGATTATTCACGTGTTCAGTGCATGATCAACCACGTGATCAGTGCATGATCAATTACGTGATCAGTGCATGATCAGTCACGTGACCAGTACATTGTAGCTACGTGATCATTGCATGATCAGCCACGTGATCAGTGCATGATAGCCACGTGATCAGTGCATGATCAGTCATGTGATACGTGTGTGATCGGCCACGTGATCAGTGCATGATATCCACGTGATCAGTGAATGATAGCCACGTGATTAGTGCATGATAGCCACGTGATCAGTGCATGATCAGTCACGTGATACGTGTGTGATCAGCCACGTGATCAGTGCATGATGAGTCAGGTGATCAGTGCAGGATTAATTACGTGATCATGCATGATCAGTCACGTGACCAGTACATGGTTGCTACGTGATCATTGCATGATCAGCCACGTGAGCAGTGCATGATAGCCACGTGATCAGTGCATGATCAGTCACGTGATCAGTACATGATCAGTCAACTGAACAGTGCATGATCATTTACGTGATCTGAGCATGATCAGTCACGTGACCAGTACATGGTAGCTACGTGAACATTGCATGACCAGTCAGGTGAGAAGTGCATGATAGCCACGTGATGTGTGCATGATCAGTTACGTGAGCAGAGTATGATCAGCCACGTGATCAGTGCATGAGTGCCACGTGATCAGTGCATGATCAGTCACGTGACAGGTGTGCGGTAAGCCACGTGAACAGTGCATGTTCAGCCACGTGATCAGTGCATGATATCCACGTGATCAGTGCATGATCAGTTACGTGAACAGTGTATGATCAGCCACGTGAGCAGTGCATGGTCAGACACGTGAACAGTGTATGATCAAACACGTGATCAGTGCATGATATCCACTTGATCAGTGCATGATGAGTCTCGTGAACAGTGCATGATCAGTCACGTGATCAGTGCATGATCAGCCACGTGATCAGTGCATGATCAATCACGTGACCAGTATATGGTAGCTATGTGTTCATTGCATGAACAGCCATGTGATCTGTGCATGATAGCCACGTGATCACTGCATAATAGCCACATGATCAGTGCATGATCAGTCACGTGATCAGTGCATGATCAGTCACGTGATCAGTGTATGATCAGTCACATGATCAGTGCATGATCAGCCACATGACCAGTGCATGATCAATTACGTCATCAGTGCATGATCAGTCACGTGACCAGTACATGGTAGCTGCGTGATCATTGCATGATCAGCCAAGTGAGCAGTGCATGATAGCCACGTGATCAGTGCATGATCAGTCAGGTGATCAGTGCATGATTATTCACGTGTTCAGTGCATGATCAGCCACGTGATCAGTGCATGATCAATTACGTGATCAGTGCATGATCAGTCACGTGACCAGTACATGGTAGCTACTTGATCATTGCATGATCAGCCACGTGATCAGTGCATGATAGCCACGTGATCAGTGCATGATCAGTCATGTGATACGTGTGTGATAAGCCACGTGATCAGTGCATGATATCCACGTGATCAGTGAATGATAGCCACGTGATTAGTACATGATAGCAACGTGATCAGTGCATGATCAGTCACGTGATACGTGTGTGATCAGCCACGTGATCAGTGCATGATGAGTCAGGTGATCAGTGCGGGATTAATTACGTGATCAGTGCATGATCAGTCACGTGACCAGTACATGGTTGCTACGTGATCATTGCATGACCAGCCACGTGAGCAGTGCATGATAGCCACGTGATCAGTGCGTGATCAGTCACGTGATCAGTACATGATCAGTCACGTGAACAGTGCATGATCATTTACGTGATCTGTGCATGATCAGTCACGTGACCAGTAAATGGTAGCTACGTGAACATTGCATGAGCAGCCAGGTGAGAAGTGCATGATAGCCACCTGATGTGTGCATGATCAGTTACGTGAGCAGAATATGATCAGACACGTGATCAGTGCATGAGTGCCACGTGATCAGTGCATGATCAGTCACGTGACAGGTGTGTCATAAGCCACGTGAACAGTGCATGTTCAGCCACGTGATCAGTGCATGATATCCACGTGATCAGTGCATGATCAGTTACGTGAACAGTGTATGATCAGCCATGTGAGCAGTGCATGGTCAGACACGTGAACGGTGTATGATCAAACACGTGATCAGTGCATGATATCCACGTGATCAGTGCATGATCAGTATTGTGAACAGTGCATGATAAGTCACCTGATCAGTGTATGATCAATTACGTGATCAGTGCATGATCACTCACGTGACCAGTACATGGTAGCTACGTGATCATTGCATGATCAGCCACGTGAGCAGTGCCTGATAGCCGCGTGATCACTGCATGATCTGTGACATGATCAGTGTATGTTTATCCACGTGATCAGTGCATGGGCAGTCAGGTGATCAGTGCATGATACAGACGTGATCAGTGCAAGATCAGTCTCGTGATCAGTGTATGATCAACCACGTGATCAGTGCACGATAGCCAGGTAATGAGTGCAGGATAGCCAGATGATCAGGGCATGATCAGTCACGTGATCAGTGTATGATCAGCCAAGTAATCAGTGCATGATTGCCAACTCATCAGTGCATGATCAGTCACGTGATCAGTGCATGGTCAGTCACGTGATCAGTGCATGATAGCCACGTGATCAGTGCATGATCAGTTACGTGAGCAGTGTATGATCAGCCACGTGATCAGTGCATGGTCAGACACGTGAACAGTGTATGATCAACCAGGTGATCAGTGCATGATATCCAAGTGATCAGTGCATGATCAATCACGTGATCAGTGTATGATCAGCCACGTGAACAGTGCATGCTCAGTCACGTGATCAGGGCCTGCTGAGCTGCGTGATTACTGTCTGCTCATCTGCTTGACAATTGCCAGCTGAGCTGCACGATTCCTGCCTGTCATCTGCTTGACAATTGCCAGCTGTGCTGCGTAATTCCTGCCTGCTCAGCTGCTTGATTATTGCCAGCTGAGCAGCATGATTCCTCACAGCTGAGTTCCATGATTATTGCCTGCTGACTGTTTGATTCGTGCCTACTCAGCTCTTTGTTTATTGCCTCCAGAGGCACATGATCAGTGTATGATAGCAAACATGATCAGCGCATGATCAGTCACATGATCAGCGCCATTAAGTCACGTGATCACTACATGATAGTCATGTGATCAGTCCATGCTCAGTCAAGGTATCAGTGCATGATCAGCCACGTGATCAATGCATGATCTGTCACATGATTAGTGTATGATCATCCACGTGATCAGTGCATGATCACCACATGATCAGTGCATAATCAATTACGTCATCAGTGCATGATCAGTCACGTGACCAGTACATGGTAGCTGCGTGATCAGAGTATGACCAGCCAAGTGATCAGTGCATGATAGCCACGTGATCAGTGCAAGATCAGCCACATGATCAGTGCATGATCAATTACGTCATCAGTGCATGATCAGTCACGTGACCAGTACATGGTAGCTGCGTGATCATTGCATGCTCAGCCAAGTTAGCAGTGCATGATAGCCACGTGATCAGTGCATGATCAGTCACGTGATCAGTGCATGATTATTCACGTGTTCAGTGCATGATCAGCCACGTGATCAGTGCATGATCAATTACGTGATCAGTGCATGATCAGTCACGTGACCAGTATATGGTAGCTACTTGATCATTGCATGATCAGCCACGTGAGCAGTGCCTGATAGCCGCGTGATCACTGCATGATCTGTGACATGATCAGTGTATGTTTATCCACGTGATCAGTGCATGGGCAGTCAGGTGATCAGTGCATGATACAGACGTGATCAGTGCAAGATCAGTCTCGTGATCAGTGTATGATCAACCACGTGATCAGTGCACGATAGCCAGGTAATGAGTGCAGGATAGCCAGATGATCAGGGCATTATCAGTCACGTGATCAGTGTATGATCAGCCAAGTAATCAGTGCATGATTGCCAACTCATCAGTGCATGATCAGTCACGTGATCAGTGCATGGTCAGTCACGTGATCAGTGCATGATAGCCACGTGATCAGTGCATGATCAGTTACGTGAGCAGTGTATGATCAGCCACGTGATCAGTGCATGGTCAGACACGTGAACAGTGTATGATCAACCAGGTGATCAGTGCATGATATCCAAGTGATCAGTGCATGATCAATCACGTGATCAGTGTATGATCAGCCACGTGAACAGTGCATGCTCAGTCACGTGATCAGGGCCTGCTGAGCTGCGTGATTACTGTCTGCTCATCTGCTTGACAATTGCCAGCTGAGCTGCACGATTCCTGCCTGTCATCTGCTTGACAATTGCCAGCTGTGCTGCGTAATTCCTGCCTGCTCAGCTGCTTGATTATTGCCAGCTGAGCAGCATGATTCCTCACAGCTGAGTTCCATGATTATTGCCTGCTGACTGTTTGATTCGTGCCTACTCAGCTCTTTGTTTATTGCCTCCAGAGGCACATGATCAGTGTATGATAGCAAACATGATCAGCGCATGATCAGTCACATGATCAGCGCCATTAAGTCACGTGATCACTACATGATAGTCATGTGATCAGTCCATGCTCAGTCACGGTATCAGTGCATGATCAGCCACGTGATCAATGCATGATCTGTCACATGATTAGTGTACGATCATCCACGTGATCAGTGCATGATCACCACATGATCAGTGCATAATCAATTACGTCATCAGTGCATGATCAGTCACGTGACCAGTACATGGTAGCTGCGTGATCATTGCATGATCAGCCAAGTTAGCAGTGCATGATAGCCACGTGATCAGTGCATGATCAGTCACGTGATCAGTGCATGATTATTCACGTGTTCAGTGCATGATCAGCCACGTGATCAGTGCATGATCAATTACGTGATCAGTGCATGATCAGTCACGTGACCAGTACATTGTAGCTACGTGATCATTGCATGATCAGCCACGTGATCAGTGCATGATCAGTCATGTGATACGTGTGTGATCGGCCACGTGATCAGTGCATGATATCCACGTGATCAGTGAATGATAGCCACGTGATTAGTGCATGATAGCCACGTGATCAGTGCATGATCAGTCATGTGATACGTGTGTGATCGGCCACGTGATCAGTGCATGATATCCACGTGATCAGTGAATGATAGCCACGTGATCAGTGCATGATAGCCACGTGATCAGTGCATGATCAGTCATGTGATACGTGTGTGATCGGCCACGTGATCAGTGCATGATATCCACGTGATCAGTGAATGATAGCCACGTGATTAGTGCATGATAGCCACGTGATCAGTGCATGATCAGTCACGTGATACGTGTGTGATCAGCCACGTGATCAGTGCATGATGAGTCAGGTGATCAGTGCAGGATTAATTACGTGATCATGCATGATCAGTCACGTGACCAGTACATGGTTGCTACGTGATCATTGCATGATCAGCCACGTGAGCAGTGCATGATAGCCACGTGATCAGTGCATGATCAGTCACGTGATCAGTACATGATCAGTCAACTGAACAGTGCATGATCATTTACGTGATCTGAGCATGATCAGTCACGTGACCAGTACATGGTAGCTACGTGAACATTGCATGACCAGTCAGGTGAGAAGTGCATGATAGCCACGTGATGTGTGCATGATCAGTTACGTGAGCAGAGTATGATCAGCCACGTGATCAGTGCATGAGTGCCACGTGATCAGTGCATGATCAGTCACGTGACAGGTGTGCGGTAAGCCACGTGAACAGTGCATGTTCAGCCACGTGATCAGTGCATGATATCCACGTGATCAGTGCATGATCAGTTACGTGAACAGTGTATGATCAGCCACGTGAGCAGTGCATGGTCAGACATGTGAACAGTGTATGATCAAACACGTGATCAGTGCATGATATCCACTTGATCAGTGCATGATGAGTCTCGTGAACAGTGCATGATCAGTCACGTGATCAGTGCATGATCAGCCACGTGATCAGTGCATGATCAATCACGTGACCAGTATATGGTAGCTATGTGTTCATTGCATGAACAGCCATGTGATCTGTGCATGATAGCCACGTGATCACTGCATAATAGCCACATGATCAGTGCATGATCAGTCACGTGATCAGTGCATGATCAGTCACGTGATCAGTGTATGATCAGTCACATGATCAGTGCATGATCAGCCACATGACCAGTGCATGATCAATTACGTCATCAGTGCATGATCAGTCACGTGACCAGTACATGGTAGCTGCGTGATCATTGCATGATCAGCCAAGTGAGCAGTGCATGATAGCCACGTGATCAGTGCATGTTCAGTCAGGTGATCAGTGCATGATCAATTACGTGATCAGTGCATGATCAGTCACGTGACCAGTACATGGTAGCTACTTGATCATTGCATGATCAGCCACGTGATCAGTGCATGATAGCCACGTGATCAGTGCATGATCAGTCATGTGATACGTGTGTGATAAGCCACGTGATCAGTGCATGATATCCACGTGATCAGTGAATGATAGCCACGTGATTAGTACATGATAGCAACGTGATCAGTGCATGATCAGTCACGTGATACGTGTGTGATCAGCCACGTGATCAGTGCATGATGGGTCAGGTGATCAGTGCGGGATTAATTACGTGATCAGTGCATGATCAGTCACGTGACCAGTACATGGTTGCTACGTGATCATTGCATGATCAGCCACGTGAGCAGTGCATGATAGCCACGTGATCAGTGCGTGATCAGTCACGTGATCAGTACATGATCAGTCACGTGAACAGTGCATGATCATTTACGTGATCTGTGCATGATCAGTCACGTGACCAGTATATGGTAGCTACGTGAACATTGCATGAGCAGCCAGGTGAGAAGTGCATGATAGCCACCTGATGTGTGCATGATCAGTTACGTGAGCAGAATATGATCAGACACGTGATCAGTGCATGAGTGCCACGTGATCAGTGCATGATCAGTCACGTGACAGGTGTGTCATAAGCCACGTGAACAGTGCATGTTCAGCCACGTGATCAGTGCATGATATCCACGTGATCAGTGCATGATCAGTTACGTGAACAGTGTATGATCAGCCATGTGAGCAGTGCATGGTCAGACACGTGAACGGTGTATGATCAAACACGTGATCAGTGCATGATATCCACGTGATCAGTGCATGATCAGTATTGTGAACAGTGCATGATAAGTCACCTGATCAGTGTATGATCAATTACGTGATAAGTGCATGATCACTCACGTGACCAGTACATGGTAGCTACGTGATCATTGCATGATCAGCCACGTGAGCAGTGCCTGATAGCCGCGTGATCACTGCATGATCTGTGACATGATCAGTGTATGTTTATCCACGTGATCAGTGCAGGGGCAGTCAGGTGATCAGTGCATGATACAGACATGATCAGTGCAAGATCAGTCTCGTGATCAGTGTATGATCAACCACGTGATCAGTGCACGATAGCCAGGTAATGAGTGCAGGATAGCCAGATGATCAGGGCATTATCAGTCACGTGATCAGTGTATGATCAGCCAAGTAATCAGTGCATGATTGCCAACTCATCAGTGCATGATCAGTCACGTGATCAGTGCATGGTCAGTCACGTGATCAGTGCATGATAGCCACGTGATCAGTGCATGATCAGTTACGTGAGCAGTGTATGATCAGCCACGTGATCAGTGCATGGTCAGACACGTGAACAGTGTATGATCAACCAGGTGATCAGTGCATGATATCCAAGTGATCAGTGCATGATCAATCACGTGATCAGTGTATGATCAGCCACGTGAACAGTGCATGCTCAGTCACGTGATCAGGGCCTGCTGAGCTGCGTGATTACTGTCTGCTCATCTGCTTGACAATTGCCAGCTGAGCTGCACGATTCCTGCCTGTCATCTGCTTGACAATTGCCAGCTGTGCTGCGTAATTCCTGCCTGCTCAGCTGCTTGATTATTGCCAGCTGAGCAGCATGATTCCTCACAGCTGAGTTCCATGATTATTGCCTGCTGACTGTTTGATTCGTGCCTACTCAGCTCTTTGTTTATTGCCTCCAGAGGCACATGATCAGTGTATGATAGCAAACATGATCAGCGCATGATCAGTCACATGATCAGCGCCATTAAGTCACGTGATCACTACATGATAGTCATGTGATCAGTCCATGCTCAGTCACGGTATCAGTGCATGATCAGCCACGTGATCAATGCATGATCTGTCACATGATTAGTGTATGATCATCCACGTGATCAGTGCATGATCACCACATGATCAGTGCATAATCAATTAGGTCATCAGTGCATGATCAGTCACGTGACCAGTACATGGTAGCTGCGTGATCAGAGTATGACCAGCCAAGGGATCAGTGCATGATAGCCACGTGATCAGTGCATGATCAGCCACATGATCAGTGCATGATCAATTACGTCATCAGTGCATGATCATCACGTGACCAGTACATGGTAGCTGCGTGATCATTGCATGATCAGCCAAGTTAGCAGTGCATGATAGCCACCTGATCAGTGCATGATCAGTCACGTGATCAGTGCATGATTATTCACGTGTTCAGTGCATGATCAGCCACGTGATCAGTGCATGATCAATTACGTGATCAGTGCATGATCAGTCACGTGAGCAGTACATTGTAGCTACGTGATCATTGCATGATCAGCCACGTGATCAGTGCATGATAGCCACGTGATCAGTGCATGATCAGTCATGTGATACGTGTGTGATCGGCCACGTGATCAGTGCATGATATCCACGTGATCAGTGAATGATAGCCACGTGATTAGTGCATGATAGCCACGTGATCAGTGCATGATCAGTCACGTGATACGTGTGTGATCAGCCACGTGATCAGTGCATGATGAGTCAGGTGATCAGTGCGGGATTAATTACGTGATCATGCATGATCAGTCACGTGACCAGTACATGGTTGCTACGTGATCATTGCATGATCAGCCACGTGAGCAGTGCATGATAGCCACGTGATCAGTGCATGATCAGTCACGTGATCAGTACATGATCAGTCAACTGAACAGTGCATGATCATTTACATGATCTGAGCATGATCAGTCACGTGACCAGTACATGGTAGCTACGTGAACATTGCATGACCAGTCAGGTGAGAAGTGCATGATAGCCACGTGATGTGTGCATGATCAGTTACGTGAGCAGAGTATGATCAGCCACGTGATCAGTGCATGATCAGTCACGTGACAGGTGTGCGGTAAGCCACGTGAACAGTGCATGTTCAGCCACGTGATCAGTGCATGATATCCACGTGATCAGTGCATGATCAGTTACGTGAACAGTGTATGATCAGCCACGTGAGCAGTGCATGGTCAGACACGTGAACAGTGTATGATCAAACACGTGATCAGTGCATGATATCCACTTGATCAGTGCATGATGAGTCTCGTGAACAGTGCATGATCAGTCACGTGATCAGTGCATGATCAGCCACGTGATCAGTGCATGATCAATCACGTGACCAGTATATGGTAGCTATGTGTTCATTGCATGAACAGCCATGTGATCTGTGCATGATAGCCACGTGATCACTGCATAATAGCCACATGATCAGTGCATGATCAGTCACGTGATCAGTGCATGATCAGTCACGTGATCAGTGTATGATCAGTCACATGATCAGTGCATGATCAGCCACATGACCAGTGCATGATCAATTACGTCATCAGTGCATGATCAGTCACGTGACCAGTACATGGTAGCTGCGTGATCATTGCATGATCAGCCAAGTGAGCAGTGCATGATAGCCACGTGATCAGTGCATGATCAGTCACGTGATCAGTGCATGATTATTCACGTGTTCAGTGCATGATCAGCCACGTGATCAGTGCATGATGAGTCAGGTGATCAGTGCGGGATTAATTACGTGATCAGTGCATGATCAGTCACGTGACCAGTACATGGTTGCTACGTGATCATTGCATGATCAGCCACGTGAGCAGTGCATGATAGCCACGTGATCAGTGCGTGATCAGTCACGTGATCAGTACATGATCAGTCACGTGAACAGTGCATGATCATTTACGTGATCTTTGCATGATCAGTCACGTGACCAGTATATGGTAGCTACGTGAACATTGCATGAGCAGCCAGGTGAGAAGTGCATGATAGCCACCTGATGTGTGCATGATCAGTTACGTGAGCAGAATATGATCAGACACGTGATCAGTGCATGAGTGCCACGTGATCAGTGCATGATCAGTCACGTGACAGGTGTGTCATAAGCCACGTGAACAGTGCATGTTCAGCCACGTGATCAGTGCATGATATCCACGTGATCAGTGCATGATCAGTTACGTGAACAGTGTATGATCAGCCATGTGAGCAGTGCATGGTCAGACACGTGAACGGTGTATGATCAAACACGTGATCAGTGCATGATATCCACGTGATCAGTGCATGATCAGTATTGTGAACAGTGCATGATAAGTCACCTGATCAGTGTATGATCAATTACGTGATCAGTGCATGATCACTCACGTGACCAGTACATGGTAGCTACGTGATCATTGCATGATCAGCCACGTGAGCAGTGCCTGATAGCCGCGTGATCACTGCATGATCTGTGACATGATCAGTGTATGTTTATCCACGTGATCAGTGCAGGGGCAGTCAGGTGATCAGTGCATGATACAGACGTGATCAGTGCAAGATCAGTCTCGTGATCAGTGTATGATCAACCACGTGATCAGTGCACGATAGCCAGGTAATGAGTGCAGGATAGCCAGATGATCAGGGCATTATCAGTCACGTGATCAGTGTATGATCAGCCAAGTAATCAGTGCATGATTGCCAACTCATCAGTGCATGATCAGTCACGTGATCAGTGCATGGTCAGTCACGTGATCAGTGCATGATAGCCACGTGATCAGTGCATGATCAGTTACGTGAGCAGTGTATGATCAGCCACGTGATCAGTGCATGGTCAGACACGTGAACAGTGTATGATCAACCAGGTGATCAGTGCATGATATCCAAGTGATCAGTGCATGATCAATCACGTGATCAGTGTATGATCAGCCACGTGACCAGTACATGGTTGCTACGTGATCATTGCATGATCAGCCACGTGAGCAGTGCATGATAGCCACGTGATCAGTGCATGATCAGTCACGTGATCAGTACATGATCAGTCAACTGAACAGTGCATGATCATTTACGTGATCTGAGCATGATCAGTCACGTGACCAGTACATGGTAGCTACGTGAACATTGCATGACCAGTCAGGTGAGAAGTGCATGATAGCCACGTGATGTGTGCATGATCAGTTACGTGAGCAGAGTATGATCAGCCACGTGATCAGTGCATGAGTGCCACGTGATCAGTGCATGATCAGTCACGTGACAGGTGTGCGGTAAGCCACGTGAACAGTGCATGTTCAGCCACGTGATCAGTGCATGATATCCACGTGATCAGTGCATGATCAGTTACGTGAACAGTGTATGATCAGCCACGTGAGCAGTGCATGGTCAGACACGTGAACAGTGTATGATCAAACACGTGATCAGTGCATGATATCCACTTGATCAGTGCATGATGAGTCTCGTGAACAGTGCATGATCAGTCACGTGATCAGTGCATGATCAGCCACGTGATCAGTGCATGATCAATCACGTGACCAGTATATGGTAGCTATGTGTTCATTGCATGAACAGCCATGTGATCTGTGCATGATAGCCACGTGATCACTGCATAATAGCCACATGATCAGTGCATGATCAGTCACGTGATCAGTGCATGATCAGTCACGTGATCAGTGTATGATCAGTCACATGATCAGTGCATGATCAGCCACATGACCAGTGCATGATCAATTACGTCATCAGTGCATGATCAGTCACGTGACCAGTACATGGTAGCTGCGTGATCATTGCATGATCAGCCAAGTGAGCAGTGCATGATAGCCACGTGATCAGTGCATGATCAGTCAGGTGATCAGTGCATGATTATTCACGTGTTCAGTGCATGATCAGCCACGTGATCAGTGCATGATCAATTACGTGATCAGTGCATGATCAGTCACGTGACCAGTACATGGTAGCTACTTGATCATTGCATGATCAGCCACGTGATCAGTGCATGATAGCCACGTGATCAGTGCATGATCAGTCATGTGATACGTGTGTGATAAGCCACGGGATCAGTGCATGATATCCACGTGATCAGTGAATGATAGCCACGTGATTAGTACATGATAGCAACGTGATCAGTGCATGATCAGTCACGTGATATGTGTGTGATCAGCCACGTGATCAGTGCATGATGAGTCAGGTGATCAGTGCGGGATTAATTACGTGATCAGTGCATGATCAGTCACGTGACCAGTACATGGTTGCTACGTGATCATTGCATGATCAGCCACGTGAGCAGTGCATGATAGCCACGTGATCAGTGCGTGATCAGTCACGTGATCTTTGCATGATCAGTCACGTGACCAGTATATGGTAGCTACGTGAACATTGCATGAGCAGCCAGGTGAGAAGTGCATGATAGCCACCTGATGTGTGCATGATCAGTTACGTGAGCAGAATATGATCAGACACGTGATCAGTGCATGAGTGCCACGTGATCAGTGCATGATCAGTCACGTGACAGGTGTGTCATAAGCCACGTGAACAGTGCATGTTCAGCCACGTGATCAGTGCATGATATCCACGTGATCAGTGCATGATCAGTTACGTGAACAGTGTATGATCAGCCATGTGAGCAGTGCATGGTCAGACACGTGAACGGTGTATGATCAAACACGTGATCAGTGCATGATATCCACGTGATCAGTGCATGATCAGTATTGTGAACAGTGCATGATAAGTCACCTGATCAGTGTATGATCAATTACGTGATCAGTGCATGATCACTCACGTGACCAGTACATGGTAGCTACGTGATCATTGCATGATCAGCCACGTGAGCAGTGCCTGATAGCCGCGTGATCACTGCATGATCTGTGACATGATCAGTGTATGTTTATCCACGTGATCAGTGCATGGGCAGTCAGGTGATCAGTGCATGATACAGACGTGATCAGTGCAAGATCAGTCTCGTGATCAGTGTATGATCAACCACGTGATCAGTGCACGATAGCCAGGTAATGAGTGCAGGATAGCCAGATGATCAGGGCATTATCAGTCACGTGATCAGTGTATGATCAGCCAAGTAATCAGTGCATGATTGCCAACTCATCAGTGCATGATCAGTCACGTGATCAGTGCATGGTCAGTCACGTGATCAGTGCATGATAGCCACGTGATCAGTGCATGATCAGTTACGTGAGCAGTGTATGATCAGCCACGTGATCAGTGCATGGTCAGACACGTGAACAGTGTATGATCAACCAGGTGATCAGTGCATGATATCCAAGTGATCAGTGCATGATCAATCACGTGATCAGTGTATGATCAGCCACGTGAACAGTGCATGCTCAGTCACGTGATCAGGGCCTGCTGAGCTGCGTGATTACTGTCTGCTCATCTGCTTGACAATTGCCAGCTGAGCTGCACGATTCCTGCCTGTCATCTGCTTGACAATTGCCAGCTGTGCTGCGTAATTCCTGCCTGCTCAGCTGCTTGATTATTGCCAGCTGAGCAGCATGATTCCTCACAGCTGAGTTCCATGATTATTGCCTGCTGACTGTTTGATTCGTGCCTACTCAGCTCTTTGTTTATTGCCTCCAGAGGCACATGATCAGTGTATGATAGCAAACATGATCAGCGCATGATCAGTCACATGATCAGCGCCATTAAGTCACGTGATCACTACATGATAGTCATGTGATCAGTCCATGCTCAGTCACGGTATCAGTGCATGATCAGCCACGTGATCAATGCATGATCTGTCACATGATAAGTGTATGATCATCCACGTGATCAGTGCATGATCACCACATGATCAGTGCATAATCAATTACGTCATCAGTGCATGATCAGTCACGTGACCAGTACATGGTAGCTGCGTGATCAGAGTATGACC
This sequence comes from Bos taurus, assembly GCF_002263795.3. NCBI lineage: Eukaryota > Metazoa > Chordata > Mammalia > Artiodactyla > Bovidae > Bos > Bos taurus. Next base: position 30,174 of record NW_020191305.1, read on the forward strand.
AGCCAAGTGATCAGTGCATGATAGCCACGTGATCAGTGCATGATCAGTCACGTGATCAGTGCATGATCAGTCACGTGATCAGTGCATGATCAGCCACATGATCAGTGCATGATCAATTACGTCATCAGTGCATGATCAGTCACGTGACCAGTACATGGTAGCTGCGTGATCATTGCATGATCAGCCAAGTTAGCAGTGCATGATAGCCACGTGATCAGTGCATGATCAGTCACGTGATCAGTGCATGATTATTCACGTGTTCAGTGCATGATCAACCACGTGATCAGTGCATGATCAATTACGTGATCAGTGCATGATCAGTCACGTGACCAGTACATTGTAGCTACGTGATCATTGCATGATCAGCCACGTGATCAGTGCATGATAGCCACGTGATCAGTGCATGATCAGTCATGTGATACGTGTGTGATCGGCCACGTGATCAGTGCATGATATCCACGTGATCAGTGAATGATAGCCACGTGATTAGTGCATGATAGCCACGTGATCAGTGCATGATCAGTCACGTGATACGTGTGTGATCAGCCACGTGATCAGTGCATGATGAGTCAGGTGATCAGTGCAGGATTAATTACGTGATCATGCATGATCAGTCACGTGACCAGTACATGGTTGCTACGTGATCATTGCATGATCAGCCACGTGAGCAGTGCATGATAGCCACGTGATCAGTGCATGATCAGTCACGTGATCAGTACATGATCAGTCAACTGAACAGTGCATGATCATTTACGTGATCTGAGCATGATCAGTCACGTGACCAGTACATGGTAGCTACGTGAACATTGCATGACCAGCCAGGTGAGAAGTGCATGATAGCCACGTGATGTGTGCATGATCAGTTACGTGAGCAGAGTATGATCAGCCACGTGATCAGTGCATGAGTGCCACGTGATCAGTGCATGATCAGTCACGTGACAGGTGTGCGGTAAGCCACGTGAACAGTGCATGTTCAGCCACGTGATCAGTGCATGATATCCACGTGATCAGTGCATGATCAGTTACGTGAACAGTGTATGATCAGCCACGTGAGCAGTGCATGGTCAGACACGTGAACAGTGTATGATCAAACACGTGATCAGTGCATGATATCCACTTGATCAGTGCATGATGAGTCTCGTGAACAGTGCATGATCAGTCACGTGATCAGTGCATGATCAGCCACGTGATCAGTGCATGATCAATCACGTGACCAGTATATGGTAGCTATGTGTTCATTGCATGAACAGCCATGTGATCTGTGCATGATAGCCACGTGATCACTGCATAATAGCCACATGATCAGTGCATGATCAGTCACGTGATCAGTGCATGATCAGTCACGTGATCAGTGTATGATCAGTCACATGATCAGTGCATGATCAGCCACATGACCAGTGCATGATCAATTACGTCATCAGTGCATGATCAGTCACGTGACCAGTACATGGTAGCTGCGTGATCATTGCATGATCAGCCAAGTGAGCAGTGCATGATAGCCACGTGATCAGTGCATGATCAGTCAGGTGATCAGTGCATGATTATTCACGTGTTCAGTGCATGATCAGCCACGTGATCAGTGCATGATCAATTACGTGATCAGTGCATGATCAGTCACGTGACCAGTACATGGTAGCTACTTGATCATTGCATGATCAGCCACGTGATCAGTGCATGATAGCCACGTGATCAGTGCATGATCAGTCATGTGATACGTGTGTGATAAGCCACGGGATCAGTGCATGATATCCACGTGATCAGTGAATGATAGCCACGTGATTAGTACATGATAGCAACGTGATCAGTGCATGATCAGTCACGTGATACGTGTGTGATCAGCCACGTGATCAGTGCATGATGAGTCAGGTGATCAGTGCGGGATTAATTACGTGATCAGTGCATGATCAGTCACGTGACCAGTACATGGTTGCTACGTGATCATTGCATGATCAGCCACGTGAGCAGTGCATGATAGCCACGTGATCAGTGCGTGATCAGTCACGTGATCAGTACATGATCAGTCACGTGAACAGTGCATGATCATTTACGTGATCTGTGCATGATCAGTCACGTGACCAGTATATGGTAGCTACGTGAACATTGCATGACCAGCCAGGTGAGAAGTGCATGATAGCCACCTGATGTGTGCATGATCAGTTACGTGAGCAGAATATGATCAGACACGTGATCAGTGCATGAGTGCCACGTGATCAGTGCATGATCAGTCACGTGACAGGTGTGTCATAAGCCACGTGAACAGTGCATGTTCAGCCACGTGATCAGTGCATGATATCCACGTGATCAGTGCATGATCAGTTACGTGAACAGTGTATGATCAGCCATGTGAGCAGTGCATGGTCAGACACGTGAACGGTGTATGATCAAACACGTGATCAGTGCATGATATCCACGTGATCAGTGCATGATCAGTATTGTGAACAGTGCATGATAAGTCACCTGATCAGTGTATGATCAATTACGTGATCAGTGCATGATCACTCACGTGACCAGTACATGGTAGCTACGTGATCATTGCATGATCAGCCACGTGAGCAGTGCCTGATAGCCGCGTGATCACTGCATGATCTGTGACATGATCAGTGTATGTTTATCCACGTGATCAGTGCATGGGCAGTCAGGTGATCAGTGCATGATACAGACGTGATCAGTGCAAGATCAGTCTCGTGATCAGTGTATGATCAACCACGTGATCAGTGCACGATAGCCAGGTAATGAGTGCAGGATAGCCAGATGATCAGGGCATTATCAGTCACGTGATCAGTGTATGATCAGCCAAGTAATCAGTGCATGATTGCCAACTCATCAGTGCATGATCAGTCACGTGATCAGTGCATGGTCAGTCACGTGATCAGTGCATGATAGCCACGTGATCAGTGCATGATCAGTTACGTGAGCAGTGTATGATCAGCCACGTGATCAGTGCATGGTCAGACACGTGAACAGTGTATGATCAACCAGGTGATCAGTGCATGATATCCAAGTGATCAGTGCATGATCAATCACGTGATCAGTGTATGATCAGCCACGTGAACAGTGCATGCTCAGTCACGTGATCAGGGCCTGCTGAGCTGCGTGATTACTGTCTGCTCATCTGCTTGACAATTGCCAGCTGAGCTGCACGATTCCTGCCTGTCATCTGCTTGACAATTGCCAGCTGTGCTGCGTAATTCCTGCCTGCTCAGCTGCTTGATTATTGCCAGCTGAGCAGCATGATTCCTCACAGCTGAGTTCCATGATTATTGCCTGCTGACTGTTTGATTCGTGCCTACTCAGCTCTTTGTTTATTGCCTCCAGAGGCACATGATCAGTGTATGATAGCAAACATGATCAGCGCATGATCAGTCACATGATCAGCGCCATTAAGTCACGTGATCACTACATGATAGTCATGTGATCAGTCCATGCTCAGTCACGGTATCAGTGCATGATCAGCCACGTGATCAATGCATGATCTGTCACATGATAAGTGTATGATCATCCACGTGATCAGTGCATGATCACCACATGATCAGTGCATAATCAATTACGTCATCAGTGCATGATCAGTCACGTGACCAGTACATGGTAGCTGCGTGATCAGAGTATGACCAGCCAAGTGATCAGTGCATGATAGCCACGTGATCAGTGCATGATCAGTCACGTGATCAGTGCATGATCAGTCACGTGATCAGTGCATGATCAGCCACATGATCAGTGCATGATCAATTACGTCATCAGTGCATGATCAGTCACGTGACCAGTACATGGTAGCTGCGTGATCATTGCATGATCAGCCAAGTTAGCAGTGCATGATAGCCACGTGATCAGTGCATGATCAGTCACGTGATCAGTGCATGATTATTCACGTGTTCAGTGCATGATCAACCACGTGATCAGTGCATGATCAATTACGTGATCAGTGCATGATCAGTCACGTGACCAGTACATTGTAGCTACGTGATCATTGCATGATCAGCCACGTGATCAGTGCATGATAGCCACGTGATCAGTGCATGATCAGTCATGTGATACGTGTGTGATCGGCCACGTGATCAGTGCATGATATCCACGTGATCAGTGAATGATAGCCACGTGATTAGTGCATGATAGCCACGTGATCAGTGCATGATCAGTCACGTGATACGTGTGTGATCAGCCACGTGATCAGTGCATGATGAGTCAGGTGATCAGTGCAGGATTAATTACGTGATCATGCATGATCAGTCACGTGACCAGTACATGGTTGCTACGTGATCATTGCATGATCAGCCACGTGAGCAGTGCATGATAGCCACGTGATCAGTGCATGATCAGTCACGTGATCAGTACATGATCAGTCAACTGAACAGTGCATGATCATTTACGTGATCTGAGCATGATCAGTCACGTGACCAGTACATGGTAGCTACGTGAACATTGCATGACCAGTCAGGTGAGAAGTGCATGATAGCCACGTGATGTGTGCATGATCAGTTACGTGAGCAGAGTATGATCAGCCACGTGATCAGTGCATGAGTGCCACGTGATCAGTGCATGATCAGTCACGTGACAGGTGTGCGGTAAGCCACGTGAACAGTGCATGTTCAGCCACGTGATCAGTGCATGATATCCACGTGATCAGTGCATGATCAGTTACGTGAACAGTGTATGATCAGCCACGTGAGCAGTGCATGGTCAGACACGTGAACAGTGTATGATCAAACACGTGATCAGTGCATGATATCCACTTGATCAGTGCATGATGAGTCTCGTGAACAGTGCATGATCAGTCACGTGATCAGTGCATGATCAGCCACGTGATCAGTGCATGATCAATCACGTGACCAGTATATGGTAGCTATGTGTTCATTGCATGAACAGCCATGTGATCTGTGCATGATAGCCACGTGATCACTGCATAATAGCCACATGATCAGTGCATGATCAGTCACGTGATCAGTGCATGATCAGTCACGTGATCAGTGTATGATCAGTCACATGATCAGTGCATGATCAGCCACATGACCAGTGCATGATCAATTACGTCATCAGTGCATGATCAGTCACGTGACCAGTACATGGTAGCTGCGTGATCATTGCATGATCAGCCAAGTGAGCAGTGCATGATAGCCACGTGATCAGTGCATGATCAGTCAGGTGATCAGTGCATGATTATTCACGTGTTCAGTGCATGATCAGCCACGTGATCAGTGCATGATCAATTACGTGATCAGTGCATGATCAGTCACGTGACCAGTACATGGTAGCTACTTGATCATTGCATGATCAGCCACGTGATCAGTGCATGATAGCCACGTGATCAGTGCATGATCAGTCATGTGATACGTGTTTGATAAGCCACGTGATCAGTGCATGATATCCACGTGATCAGTGAATGATAGCCACGTGATTAGTACATGATAGCAACGTGATCAGTGCATGATCAGTCACGTGATACGTGTGTGATCAGCCACGTGATCAGTGCATGATGAGTCAGGTGATCAGTGCGGGATTAATTACGTGATCAGTGCATGATCAGTCACGTGACCAGTACATGGTTGCTACGTGATCATTGCATGATCAGCCACGTGAGCAGTGCATGATAGCCACGTGATCAGTGCGTGATCAGTCACGTGATCAGTACATGATCAGTCACGTGAACAGTGCATGATCATTTACGTGATCTGTGCATGATCAGTCACGTGACCAGTATATGGTAGCTACGTGAACATTGCATGAGCAGCCAGGTGAGAAGTGCATGATAGCCACCTGATGTGTGCATGATCAGTTACGTGAGCAGAATATGATCAGACACGTGATCAGTGCATGAGTGCCACGTGATCAGTGCATGATCAGTCACGTGACAGGTGTGTCATAAGCCACGTGAACAGTGCATGTTCAGCCACGTGATCAGTGCATGATATCCACGTGATCAGTGCATGATCAGTTACGTGAACAGTGTATGATCAGCCATGTGAGCAGTGCATGGTCAGACACGTGAACGGTGTATGATCAAACACGTGATCAGTGCATGATATCCACGTGATCAGTGCATGATCAGTATTGTGAACAGTGCATGATAAGTCACCTGATCAGTGTATGATCAATTACGTGATCAGTGCATGATCACTCACGTGACCAGTACATGGTAGCTACGTGATCATTGCATGATCAGCCACGTGAGCAGTGCCTGATAGCCGCGTGATCACTGCATGATCTGTGACATGATCAGTGTATGTTTATCCACGTGATCAGTGCATGGGCAGTCAGGTGATCAGTGCATGATACAGACGTGATCAGTGCAAGATCAGTCTCGTGATCAGTGTATGATCAACCACGTGATCAGTGCACGATAGCCAGGTAATGAGTGCAGGATAGCCAGATGATCAGGGCATTATCAGTCACGTGATCAGTGTATGATCAGCCAAGTAATCAGTGCATGATTGCCAACTCATCAGTGCATGATCAGTCACGTGATCAGTGCATGGTCAGTCACGTGATCAGTGCATGATAGCCACGTGATCAGTGCATGATCAGTTACGTGAGCAGTGTATGATCAGCCACGTGATCAGTGCATGGTCAGACACGTGAACAGTGTATGATCAACCAGGTGATCAGTGCATGATATCCAAGTGATCAGTGCATGATCAATCACGTGATCAGTGTATGATCAGCCACGTGAACAGTGCATGCTCAGTCACGTGATCAGGGCCTGCTGAGCTGCGTGATTACTGTCTGCTCATCTGCTTGACAATTGCCAGCTGAGCTGCACGATTCCTGCCTGTCATCTGCTTGACAATTGCCAGCTGTGCTGCGTAATTCCTGCCTGCTCAGCTGCTTGATTATTGCCAGCTGAGCAGCATGATTCCTCACAGCTGAGTTCCATGATTATTGCCTGCTGACTGTTTGATTCGTGCCTACTCAGCTCTTTGTTTATTGCCTCCAGAGGCACATGATCAGTGTATGATAGCAAACATGATCAGCGCATGATCAGTCACATGATCAGCGCCATTAAGTCACGTGATCACTACATGATAGTCATGTGATCAGTCCATGCTCAGTCACGGTATCAGTGCATGATCAGCCACGTGATCAATGCATGATCTGTCACATGATTAGTGTATGATCATCCACGTGATCAGTGCATGATCACCACATGATCAGTGCATAATCAATTACGTCATCAGTGCATGATCAGTCACGTGACCAGTACATGGTAGCTGCGTGATCAGAGTATGACCAGCCAAGTGATCAGTGCATGATAGCCACGTGATCAGTGCATGATCAGTCACGTGATCAGTGCATGATCAGTCACGTGATCAGTGCATGATCAGCCACATGATCAGTGCATGATCAATTACGTCATCAGTGCATGATCAGTCACGTGACCAGTACATGGTAGCTGCGTGATCATTGCATGATCAGCCAAGTTAGCAGTGCATGATAGCCACGTGATCAGTGCATGATCAGTCACGTGATCAGTGCATGATTATTCACGTGTTCAGTGCATGATCAACCACGTGATCAGTGCATGATCAATTACGTGATCAGTGCATGATCAGTCACGTGACCAGTACATTGTAGCTACGTGATCATTGCATGATCAGCCACGTGATCAGTGCATGATAGCCACGTGATCAGTGCATGATCAGTCATGTGATACGTGTGTGATCGGCCACGTGATCAGTGCATGATATCCACGTGATCAGTGAATGATAGCCACGTGATTAGTGCATGATAGCCACGTGATCAGTGCATGATCAGTCACGTGATACGTGTGTGATCAGCGACGTGGTCAGTGCATGATGAGTCAGGTGATCAGTGCAGGATTAATTACGTGATCATGCATGATCAGTCACGTGACCAGTACATGGTTGCTACGTGATCATTGCATGATCAGCCACGTGAGCAGTGCATGATAGCCACGTGATCAGTGCATGATCAGTCACGTGATCAGTACATGATCAGTCAACTGAACAGTGCATGATCATTTACGTGATCTGAGCATGATCAGTCACGTGACCAGTACATGGTAGCTACGTGAACATTGCATGACCAGTCAGGTGAGAAGTGCATGATAGCCACGTGATGTGTGCATGATCAGTTACGTGAGCAGAGTATGATCAGCCACGTGATCAGTGCATGAGTGCCACGTGATCAGTGCATGATCAGTCACGTGACAGGTGTGCGGTAAGCCACGTGAACAGTGCATGTTCAGCCACGTGATCAGTGCATGATATCCACGTGATCAGTGCATGATCAGTTACGTGAACAGTGTATGATCAGCCACGTGAGCAGTGCATGGTCAGACACGTGAACAGTGTATGATCAAACACGTGATCAGTGCATGATATCCACTTGATCAGTGCATGATGAGTCTCGTGAACAGTGCATGATCAGTCACGTGATCAGTGCATGATCAGCCACGTGATCAGTGCATGATCAATCACGTGACCAGTATATGGTAGCTATGTGTTCATTGCATGAACAGCCATGTGATCTGTGCATGATAGCCACGTGATCACTGCATAATAGCCACATGATCAGTGCATGATCAGTCACGTGATCAGTGCATGATCAGTCACGTGATCAGTGTATGATCAGTCACATGATCAGTGCATGATCAGCCACATGACCAGTGCATGATCAATTACGTCATCAGTGCATGATCAGTCACGTGACCAGTACATGGTAGCTGCGTGATCATTGCATGATCAGCCAAGTGAGCAGTGCATGATAGCCACGTGATCAGTGCATGATCAGTCAGGTGATCAGTGCATGATCAGTCACGTGATCAGTGCATGATCAGCCACGTGATCAGTGCATGATCAATTACGTGATCAGTGCATGATCAGTCACGTGACCAGTACATGGTAGCTACTTGATCATTGCATGATCAGCCACGTGATCAGTGCATGATAGCCACGTGATCAGTGCATGATCAGTCATGTGATACGTGTTTGATAAGCCACGTGATCAGTGCATGATATCCACGTGATCAGTGAATGATAGCCACGTGATTAGTACATGATAGCAACGTGATCAGTGCATGATCAGTCACGTGATACGTGTGTGATCAGCCACGTGATCAGTGCATGATGAGTCAGGTGATCAGTGCGGGATTAATTACGTGATCAGTGCATGATCAGTCACGTGACCAGTACATGGTTGCTACGTGATCATTGCATGATCAGCCACGTGAGCAGTGCATGATAGCCACGTGATCAGTGCGTGATCAGTCACGTGATCAGTACATGATCAGTCACGTGAACAGTGCATGATCATTTACGTGATCTGTGCATGATCAGTCACGTGACCAGTATATGGTAGCTACGTGAACATTGCATGAGCAGCCAGGTGAGAAGTGCATGATAGCCACCTGATGTGTGCATGATCAGTTACGTGAGCAGAATATGATCAGACACGTGATCAGTGCATGAGTGCCACGTGATCAGTGCATGATCAGTCACGTGACAGGTGTGTCATAAGCCACGTGAACAGTGCATGTTCAGCCACGTGATCAGTGCATGATATCCACGTGATCAGTGCATGATCAGTTACGTGAACAGTGTATGATCAGCCATGTGAGCAGTGCATGCTCAGACACGTGAACGGTGTATGATCAAACACGTGATCAGTGCATGATATCCACGTGATCAGTGCATGATCAGTATTGTGAACAGTGCATGATAAGTCACCTGATCAGTGTATGATCAATTACGTGATCAGTGCATGATCACTCACGTGACCAGTACATGGTAGCTACGTGATCATTGCATGATCAGCCACGTGAGCAGTGCCTGATAGCCGCGTGATCACTGCATGATCTGTGACATGATCAGTGTATGTTTATCCACGTGATCAGTGCATGGGCAGTCAGGTGATCAGTGCATGATACAGACGTGATCAGTGCAAGATCAGTCTCGTGATCAGTGTATGATCAACCACGTGATCAGTGCACGATAGCCAGGTAATGAGTGCAGGATAGCCAGATGATCAGGGCATTATCAGTCACGTGATCAGTGTATGATCAGCCAAGTAATCAGTGCATGATTGCCAACTCATCAGTGCATGATCAGTCACGTGATCAGTGCATGGTCAGTCACGTGATCAGTGCATGATAGCCACGTGATCAGTGCATGATCAGTTACGTGAGCAGTGTATGATCAGCCACGTGATCAGTGCATGGTCAGACACGTGAACAGTGTATGATCAACCAGGTGATCAGTGCATGATATCCAAGTGATCAGTGCATGATCAATCACGTGATCAGTGTATGATCAGCCACGTGAACAGTGCATGCTCAGTCACGTGATCAGGGCCTGCTGAGCTGCGTGATTACTGTCTGCTCATCTGCTTGACAATTGCCAGCTGAGCTGCACGATTCCTGCCTGTCATCTGCTTGACAATTGCCAGCTGTGCTGCGTAATTCCTGCCTGCTCAGCTGCTTGATTATTGCCAGCTGAGCAGCATGATTCCTCACAGCTGAGTTCCATGATTATTGCCTGCTGACTGTTTGATTCGTGCCTACTCAGCTCTTTGTTTATTGCCTCCAGAGGCACATGATCAGTGTATGATAGCAAACATGATCAGCGCATGATCAGTCACATGATCAGCGCCATTAAGTCACGTGATCACTACATGATAGTCATGTGATCAGTCCATGCTCAGTCACGGTATCAGTGCATGATCAGCCACGTGATCAATGCATGATCTGTCACATGATTAGTGTATGATCATCCACGTGATCAGTGCATGATCACCACATGATCAGTGCATAATCAATTACGTCATCAGTGCATGATCAGTCACGTGACCAGTACATGGTAGCTGCGTGATCAGAGTATGACCAGCCAAGTGATCAGTGCATGATAGCCACGTGATCAGTGCATGATCAGTCACGTGATCAGTGCATGATCAGCCACATGATCAGTGCATGATCAATTACGTCATCAGTGCATGATCAGTCACGTGACCAGTACATGGTAGCTGCGTGATCATTGCATGATCAGCCAAGTTAGCAGTGCATGATAGCCACGTGATCAGTGCATGATCAGTCACGTGATCAGTGCATGATTATTCACGTGTTCAGTGCATGATCAACCACGTGATCAGTGCATGATCAATTACGTGATCAGTGCATGATCAGTCACGTGACCAGTACATTGTAGCTACGTGATCATTGCATGATCAGCCACGTGATCAGTGCATGATAGCCACGTGATCAGTGCATGATCAGTCATGTGATACGTGTGTGATCGGCCACGTGATCAGTGCATGATATCCACGTGATCAGTGAATGATAGCCACGTGATTAGTGCATGATAGCCACGTGATCAGTGCATGATCAGTCACGTGATACGTGTGTGATCAGCCACGTGATCAGTGCATGATGAGTCAGGTGATCAGTGCAGGATTAATTACGTGATCATGCATGATCAGTCACGTGACCAGTACATGGTTGCTACGTGATCATTGCATGATCAGCCACGTGAGCAGTGCATGATAGCCACGTGATCAGTGCATGATCAGTCACGTGATCAGTACATGATCAGTCAACTGAACAGTGCATGATCATTTACGTGATCTGAGCATGATCAGTCACGTGACCAGTACATGGTAGCTACGTGAACATTGCATGACCAGTCAGGTGAGAAGTGCATGATAGCCACGTGATGTGTGCATGATCAGTTACGTGAGCAGAGTATGATCAGCCACGTGATCAGTGCATGAGTGCCACGTGATCAGTGCATGATCAGTCACGTGACAGGTGTGCGGTAAGCCACGTGAACAGTGCATGTTCAGCCACGTGATCAGTGCATGATATCCACGTGATCAGTGGCATGATCAGTTACGTGAACAGTGTATGATCAGCCACGTGAGCAGTGCATGGTCAGACACGTGAACAGTGTATGATCAAACACGTGATCAGTGCATGATATCCACTTGATCAGTGCATGATGAGTCTCGTGAACAGTGCATGATCAGTCACGTGATCAGTGCATGATCAGCCACGTGATCAGTGCATGATCAATCACGTGCCAGTATATGGTAGCTATGTGTTCATTGCATGAACAGCCATGTGATCTGTGCATGATAGCCACGTGATCACTGCATAATAGCCACATGATCAGTGCATGATCAGTCACGTGATCAGTGCATGATCAGTCACGTGATCAGTGTATGATCAGTCACATGATCAGTGCATGATCAGCCACATGACCAGTGCATGATCAATTACGTCATCAGTGCATGATCAGTCACGTGACCAGTACATGGTAGCTGCGTGATCATTGCATGATCAGCCAAGTGAGCAGTGCATGATAGCCACGTGATCAGTGCATGATCAGTCACGTGATCAGTGCATGATTATTCACGTGTTCAGTGCATGATCAGCCACGTGATCAGTGCATGATCAATTACGTGATCAGTGCATGATCAGTCACGTGACCAGTACATGGTAGCTACTTGATCATTGCATGATCAGCCACGTGATCAGTGCATGATAGCCACGTGATCAGTGCATGATCAGTCATGTGATACGTGTGTGATAAGCCACGTGATCAGTGCATGATATCCACGTGATCAGTGAATGATAGCCACGTGATGTACATGATAGCAACGTGATCAGTGCATGATCAGTCACGTGATACGTGTGTGATCAGCCACGTGATCAGTGCATGATGAGTCAGGTGATCAGTGCGGGATTAATTACGTGATCAGTGCATGATCAGTCACGTGACCAGTACATGGTTGCTACGTGATCATTGCATGATCAGCCACGTGAGCAGTGCATGATAGCCACGTGATCAGTGCATGATCAGTCACGTGATCAGTGATAAGCCACGTGAACAGTGCATGATCATTTACGTGATCAGTGCATGATAGTCACGTGATTAGTACTGTAGCAACGTGATCAGA